>NW_026262902.1:0-31363 GCF_025434085.1 Hippocampus zosterae | reverse complement strand
AGGGAGAAGTACTTCAAGGAGATCGAGGGGAAGAAATGATGGGTCAGCTGATTGTGTAGGGGTGCCTGGAGTTGGGCGGGTGCGGCTCCACCTTTGAATTGTTGGTCCTGATAAGCGTCACATGCTTGCCCTCCAGTAGGGTCCACAGTCCCGGTTTGGCCACTGGATCGGCCGGTATATCGTTCTCGACATAGATCTCTTTCACTCGGCCCGGCTGCATTTAATATTCGCTGAGACCTTCCAGGCAGACTTTGAAAATATTGAAAGAGATCCCAAGGGAAATGTTGAGAATAGCATGATGTCAATGGATGCCTTCGAATGCCTGTCGAAGGCTGTCGAATACCTTTCGATTGCCTTGGAGAATCGATTATGCTCTGGCCCTTCATAAAAGGAATGAGTTGATCGTTGAGAACAAATAAATTCAAATTGCTAAATTTTAAGCTGCTTAAATTATATCACCTTCATCAGTAAAGCAGAAAAGTCCACTGGGATTTCTAAGGGAACAAACCTTTGACTTCAGCGACACGTCAATAACGATATCCTAAAATATATCATTTTGCCGGCATTTAAATGGCTGTTTTTTTAAATCGTATGCAAGTTAAATTAAATTAAGTTCCTACAGTTCACTAGAATAAAACGGCAGGACTTATATTATACGGTGGGATCAGGAAGTGAGAAGGAGACAAACGGTCAGAGAAATGAGCAAAGCAGGGTTGCCCACGGGGTTCAACAACTTTGCTAATAACGGTGTTTACGGATAGCGTTACATAAGAAAATAAATGAAATTGACCAGGACAAAAAAGATCGGCAAGAAAAGGGCTGAGCCTGTGGACGACGAGGGCTGTTCGGCCACCTCCAGCTAGACTGAGCTCCCGCTTCAGAGCAGCTACTACATGAAACGGGTTAGGGCCTGCCTCCACCCCACACCCTCTCCAGACTACAGGGTCGGCCTGGCCCGCGGCCACCTTTGCTAGCACCTTCTGCACTTCAACAATTTCAAGGAGGACATCAAGACAACTGAACTCAAAGGGGGCAAGGCTAGGACTAGAAAGGTGGTCTGCTTTGACCTGGACTAGACGTTAATTCATGCTAACTCAGGGCTCGAGAAGTATGACCTGCGCTTCCAGATTCGGCAGAAGCACAGGACCAACGACATCAAAATAGTGGTGCGTCCCAACGCCAGGGAAGTGCTGGCACGGCTGGCCAGGGACTTCGAGTTGGTGGTGTTCACGGCCTCGGTCAGGGAATACGCTGAGCGAGTGGTAGACCTCCTGGACCCCGAACGAAAATATTTTTCGAACATTTACAGTCGCGAGCACTGCCAGCTGGTGAAGGGAAAATTTGTCAAGGACCTGACGATTCTGGACTGTGAGCCGGATTCGGTCCTGATCGTGGACAATTCCTTCGTTTCCTTCATGCACCAGCTCAGTAACGGGGTCCCCATCATCCCTTTCCTCAACAACGACCCGGAAGACTGCGAGCTGCTGGAGCTCGAGGAATTCCTGGCCGAGCTCCGAGACGAGCCGCAGCTGCGGGCCCGGCTCAACGAGCACTTCGACCCGGACTGGCTGTACTTCGGGGGCTGGGCGGAGGGGCTGCCAGTGGTTTTACCCTAAATCAACTGACTTGAGTTATTCCTTTAATCCTGAAACGACTATGTACCATTTCGAGAAAGCGGTTTTAATTTGATATTAAAATAGTTAAATTGAGTAATTAAAAAAATACCAGCTTTATCGATCTTGAAACTAATGGATCTTTTTCTCAAATAGGGGTTTTAAGCGCCTTTCAGCCTGTCAGGCCTGCACAGACACAGGCTCCATCTCTGATCCGCAGGATCGTCTCTCCCCCCAACCTCGTATTTTTCACTAATTTTTAAAAAAAGAAGAAATCGAAAACTTAAAATAAACAATTCCCGGACGGTGACAGTCCACCTTGGATTTTCAGATCGATTATATCAATGCACACAACCGCAATCGAGCAGAAGACCAGTTCTTCGTTCGCTTCAGAAGAGCAGCCCCGCCAGCTGCCCCCTCGCGCGGCCCCCTCCGCCATCGAGGGCGTGCTGGCTGCCGCTTACAAGCAGTCCGTGCAGGCACTCGGGGGCAGCGACGAGCGAGTGAGCCAGCTCGCCAGGTACACCGAGGACAAAGCCTATCTCGTGTTCAATGGTCCCACCAGCGACGAGTACCTGCACTTCGTCATGCAGTATAACGCAGCAGTCAGTCCTGCGATCAAGGACGTTGTGAGAAGGGAGGTCCGCATTCGGGAGGAGCTTGTGCAAGGAGAGTTGGGCGTGGGCCTGCAGGTGGCTCAGAAGCGGGCGCGAGGGGCTGTCAGGCAAGAACGACTGGCGAGTTTGCTTGAGGGCAGGGATAAGGAGCTGCGTTTGCATCTGGGGTAACTCCGAGAAAGCATGGCCACTCTGGTGCCTGAGCTAGAACCCAGCCCTGAACGCGAAAAGGAAGTCCGCAAATTCCTCAAGGCCATGCGCCAATAGAAGGAGGCGCGGCGGCAAGCACACCAAGAGCGTTCGATCCGGCTGAACCTACTGCGAGGGAAGGAGTAGGAATAACGCAAGGCGTAGGCTCGTCGTGCCCAGGAGCAACGCTGCGAGGATAACCGCAGGCTTCACGAGCAGCGATAAAGCGAGCGTCTGTAGGCCAGTCAGCGCCGAGAGCGAGAGAAGAAGTAATTCGGAAAGTACTACTCTCAGTATCTGCACCAGAAGCCGCTCTACATCCAGAGGCAGGAGCAGTACGAGGCCAGGGACCAGGAGGCGCGGAAGGAGAAGGAACGATATCTGCAGGACTTGCGGGTCAAGCGCAAGCCGATCGACATCCAGGGGCTGCTGGACCACGAGCAGTAGTACCTGCAGGCCCGCGAGCGATGTGCACAGCGCAGAGAGGAGGAGCGGCGGGTGCAGGCCAGTCTGACGATCGATCGCGAGCAGGACCACTACAAAGGCCGGTTTCACTCAATTTCAGTCGAAGAGGACCCTCCTGAATCGGCTCGTGAGTTGGCCCTTCTCCGGAGAGAACGGTACCGGGAGTTTGAGTGCCTCGTGCAATAGCGATACCGGCCGACTGTCTCGCCGCGCAAGCAGGACGAGCTGCGGCGGCTGATCGAGCAGTCCCGCCGCAAGACCGACCGACTTCCGCGTCCTGCCAAGAACAAAGACTAGCTGGGTAACGAGTATCTCCGGGCAGTACACAAGATGAAAAAGAAGGTGTCTAAGCCCGTGCCGCCCCCCGAGCCGGCCCCTCGCTACCCAGACTATCTGGCCGAACAGAGGGGGCGACGCAGTGGGTATAGCTAGGGGCAGGCGAGACGTGAGTACCGTCAGGGGGGAGACAAGCATCTGGCGGCGCACAATTTGCTGCTCGGGCTGGAGCCGACTGCGGAGCGGGTGCGGCGGGGCGAGCAGCGGCTGCGGCTGGAGGGCGGGGGGCTGCAGCAGCTGGCACTGCAGGAGAGCCTCGAGGAGTAGTACCTGCGGGAGATCCGGACCAAGCTGGTAATCCTGAAGGAGCGAGAGTGATGGTTAGAATTTGATTATGCGCAGCCTGAACAACGCGATGCTGTACGAGCTGATGCGGTTCAACCTGGACGATGACGAGGCCTCGCGCTTCCCCGAGAGCGAGGAGAAGCGCCGGCTAGACGAGCTGTTCCTGTGCTATATTTGCTGCCGGAAGGTGCGGGCGGCGCACTTCTGCCCGCTCTGCACCAAGCTGTGCTGCGAGGTCTGTATCAAGAAGTGGCTGATCGAGAAGAAGCAGGAGTGCCCCAACTGCAAGCGCTCCCTCAAATGCAAGGAAGTCGTCGACTGCTCCAAGATCGTCGCAGAGATCCAGGAGTCCGTGGATGCCTTCCTCCGCAACCGCAACACCGAGGAGTGCCAGACCCACCACCTCACCGTCGACTACTTCTGCGCGGACTGCGGGCTGCCCATCTGCGCGGACTGTGCCATTTTCGGGTCGGAGCACCGGGGCCACAAGGTGCTGCATATCAAGGACTGCTACGAGGAGAACGTGGCCCTCATCGAGGAGCAGCTGGCGGTCATCCGGCGCAAAGTCAAGAAGCAAGAGAAGTCCCTGAGCGAGATCACTGAGAGTGTGGCGCAGGAACACGGCGAGAAGGACAAGCAGCTGGACTTCATCTACTGCGTGACCCGCGGCCTCAAGATCCGGCTGGAGAACACCATCGAGCTGCAGGAGGAGCAGCTTGAGGCCCGCAAGGCGCGAGTGACTTCCGAGCTGCTGCGCCTCGGAAAGTTCAAGGAGGGCCTCAAGGGCAAGCTGAGCAACCTGGGCAAGGGGCAGATCGTGCGTGAGTGGCGGGGCATGGTCGACGAGGTGCGGGGCGCGCTCGAGGCCAAGCTGCCGCCCGAGCCGGCCTCGGCGGCCGACCCATTCCAGTTCGTGGAGGATCTGCTGCCGGGGGCGCTGGGAGGGACCTTCGTGATCGAGCAGTTCAGCGAGAAGAGGAAGGACTTCAAGATCCTGTACAGCGAGCTGGTGCGGGAGGAGGGGGCGGGGTGGCGGCTGAAGGTGTACCCGAACGGGAACGAGAGCGTGGAGGGGGCGTACCTGTCGGTGTTCCTGGAGATGACGGTGGGAGGGGACACCCAGAACCTGTACGAGTACCAGATCGAGCTGGTGAACCAGCTGCTGCCCGAAGAGAACACCTACCGCGAGTTCCAGAGCGAGTTCATGAACGGCGAGTGCTGGGGGTACAACAAGTTCTTCAAGCTGGAGCTGCTCGAGTCCGAGGGCTACCTCACCAAGGAGGACCGCCTCGAAATGCGCTTCTCTGTCCGCCCGCTCACCTACCAGCACAAAGTCGCAGAGCAGGCCATGTACATCGCACAGCTCGAGAAGAAGATCTCCGACCGCGAGAGCGAGCTGCGCGTGCTCGCCAAGGAGCGCAGGAAGAAGGAGATGGTCGCCGATGCCAACTGAGCCATTCACCCATGCTTCTGCAGCTGTTGCACGAACCACGCGCTCTCCAGCCACAGCGCTACCTTCACCCCCCGCAGCGCCTTGCCTGCAGCCTTCAGCCGTCCCTTCTCCTCGCCTCCCGCCAGCAGCTCCAGTCCCACCCTGATCCCTTGATAAAGACCCTCGGGAAAGCCGAATTCCGCACGCTCCATGTCTTCAGCGAACTCCTTGAGGAGAATCTCGAGGTTGAGTCTCCGAGCGGGGGAGTCCAGTCCGCTGGCTACCGCCAGGCTGAGAACAGCCAGCTCTCCCCAGTAGTACAGCAGCCTGAGCACCTTGCGACTGAGCAGCCTCAGCTGGGGGCTAGTCACCGCGGCCTCGACCCCCGACAGTTCAGCCAGACCAAAATAAAGCACCTCCTGCAGCAGGTAATCATGGCCCAGATAGCCCTGCGCCACGGATTGCTCGCGGTAGGCCTTGGGCTGCACCAGCTCCAGGAAGAGAGTAAAGTCGGCCTTCTTGAAGAACAGCCTGAAATAGGGGTCAGGGCCTTCCAGGGGCTTGAGGGGGGTGGCCTGGCTGACCCGCTCCTTGACAGAAAAGAGGTTCAGGGAGTACTGGACCAGGTAGGTCTTGTCCTCCTGCTGTATTAGCATTGCCAGCTGTGGGTCCTTGGCCCTGCTCACGAACCGCATGAAAGGTTGGAACTCTGGCCTCTTGTCCAGATAGGGCCGGCCCCGTGCCTCTCCGTTGTACAGGCCCAGCACCGTCTGCCCCTCGATCCCTTCCAGCACCAGCACCAGCTGCTGCACGAACTCGTGGAATTGCGAGTAGGTTGACTCGACAGAATTGGCTCGCACGAACAAGTCAACCTTCACCCGCTTGAGACTGCCGACCGAGCCTGTGAGACTGTCGCTTTGCAGGAAGGTCAGTAGCGGCAGCGAGCACACTGCGGTAAGCCTAGTGCCTCTCGCGGGCACTTGCCGGGCAGCTTGGTCGCAGTACTGTGCGTGGATGGACAGCCGGCCCAGCTCCTGTACTGGCGAAATAACGATAGTCTCAAGCATGCCGATCAGCAGCTGCCCCGAGTCCAGTCGGTACTCCCAGGCAGGAAACCGGTAGTCTTCCAGCTTGATGCTCACCCCGTTCAGCCGCTGTGCCCGAAATACCGGAGGCAGCCGCGCCTGCCCTGCGACTGCCTTGCCGTACAGCCAGGCTTGTATGGCCGGCACGGGGTACGCAGGCTTCCGAGTGAAGAAAAACTCCCGGATGGCAATGAACATTTCCTCGAAGCCCAGGCTCTTCGCATAGGCGAGCATGACCTCGTCCGCCACCTCGCCTTCCGATCTCAGTTTTGATTAGTTTTCCTTTATGAAAGTTATTTCCTTGTCGATGCTGAAGCCCCTCTCGAATGCTTTTTCAGGTAGCGGAGGCGGAGGGTTGTCAACCAACTCGTCAATCAGGTCTCGCAGACTGGCGGGCCCAGACCCGTACAGCCAGTCGTACAGCACGCCCTCGCTCAGGGCTCGAAGAGTGGCTGCTAAAAACCTGAGCAGCTCGATCAGGTAGTCACTAACCCTGACCGGGTCCGACTTGGAGGGGCCTGCGCGGGTTCGGAGCAGCATGGCGGGCAGCTCGCTCCGCAGCACCTGATAAAAGGGATATCGACCCAGCACCAACTCGAGCTCAAGGGCCTCTTCGAAAGAGAGGTAGAGCTGGATGATGACCTTTGAGTAGGCCTGCAGGTCCGGGCTACTGCGGATCACTCTGTACAGGAACTTAGCTCGCCCGGCCAGCACTGCCAGCTGGAAGCACCCTCCGCGCAGCACTGCCAGCACAGAGGACAGCTTGCCGAGCACACTCAGCCTCGCCCCTCCCATGCTGTAGTAAAACAGGGTCAGCACCAGCTCCTCGATCTTGAGTAGAACCGGCTTGTTGAGGGCCCTGGTAGCGGCCTTCTCCATGCCCCTCAGGGAGAAGGTTTGCTCGATGGCCAGTCTGCCGAGGTCGGTCTCGCTGGTAAACATCGCCTGGTAGAAGAGGTGCTCGGGCAGGCTGCCACCCCTGGCATGAATCAGCAGGGTCGCTGCGAACTGGAGGCCGTCCTCGACCAGCAACACCGACACAGCAATTTTCTAACAGTTCTCAAGCAAAGGCACTTCCAGCTCCGAGAGCTCTCGAAACTTGTGACTGACTCCTCCGGCCGTCACTGAAATCTTGTCCAGAAGGAGACTGCTCGACTTGTGGATGGCCTCCCAGATTGCATTGAGCTTCTGCACCAGGAAGTCTACAGTCACGTCTTGGTCCAGCAAAGTGTGCAGTCGGCAGTAGTAGGCGCTCGACTATGTGCCCTCGACCAGCTTCCCAGCTAAAAGAAAGCTGCCAGTATAGAAGTGCGTCTCTCTGAAGGGGAAGCCACGGTAGAAATCAGGGGCTTGACCGCCTCAACCACACTGAGCATCGAAGGGTTGAACAGATTTGCTTCTAGGATCGAGTAGGGCAGGAATACTCTCAAGCCTTGGAGGTCCTTGGACGCGAAGTAATCTTGGGGCGGCTGGCCGCGTTTGAGGGCGCAGTCGTAGCTGAGGGCCTGCTGGAGGCCTGCCTCCGCCTGGAACACCCGGTCGTTGAGCTTGGCAGTAGTCCTGAAAAAGGGGTTTTCCTCAAAGAAATTGTTTTTGAAGAGCACCCCGAAAATGTCCTCACAAGTCTTTTCCAGAAAATGTTCGGCCACGTACTCCTCCGCCTTCGCCACGGACAGGTACTGCCCCGCCTCCGTCTTGTCCATGAAAAACTGGTCCTTGATGAGTCCCTTGCGCCTCATTATATTGGATATCGCATGGAAAGCGAAACTTTAGAGACGAAGGTGAACCCGGACAATCCTCCCGAGATGGGAGCCAAGGAGGAGTCAGCAGAGCCAGTGAAAGAACCTGCTGAGGCCAGGAAGAACGACCTCAGGCTCCAGGAAAGGGCCAAATTGGCTCGAGTGCACTTCTTTGACTTTCCGGCTGCTGACAAGGAGCGCTGGGCCCTTGTCGAGGCCCACCCGCTCAAGCTCTGCGTGAGCGGCATCCCAAAAAAATGCCCGGCCTCGGACCTCCTGCAGTTTTTCACAGGAGTACTGGCGACGATGGCGAATGACCCGCAGCTGGGTATCAAGGACCTGTACCTGGACGATTCGGAGTCCTTTGCAGTGATGGAGGTGGCGAATCGCAAGACCAAAGAGTACTTCCGGCAGCACCCCGACTACACGATGGGCAGCGTGCCCCTGCGGCTGCGCAAGCCCAAGAACTTTTTCGAGGACCGGTACAAGTAAGAGAAGGCCCGGCGAGTCGACCAGGGCAACAAGATCTTCATGGGCGGCATCCCCATCTACTTCGACGAGCCCACCGTGCGGGCCATCTGCGAGTCGTTCGGACGGCTGAAGCACTTCAACCTGATCTCCGAGAAGGGCGTCAGCAAAGGCTACTGCTTCTTCGAGTACGAGGACCCCCAGAACAGCGAGAACGCAATCAACTCGCTGAACAACCTGGCCGTGGCCGACCGCAGGCTAAGGGTGCAGCGGGCAGTCACCGAGATCAAGACTGAGAGCCAGGAGTTCAGCACGCGTCCCTCCAACTACGCGGGGTCGTTCATGGTCTCCTATGAGAACTATCACGACCCGCACGTGCAGCTGAGCATCCGCATCCCGGCCCACAGCGAGGTGCCGTCTCGGGTGCTGCAGCTGCTCAACATGTGCTACCCCGAGGACTTGTTCGACGACCAGTTCCACATGGACCTGGTGATCGACGTCCGCGAGGAGATGGTCAGGTTCGGACTGGTGGAGGATATCGTCGTGCCCCGGCCCGACCGGCTGACCGGCCACGCGGTGCCCTCGGTGGGCAAGGTGTTCGTCAAGTTCCGGTACCTGATCCCTGCACGGCGGGCGCAGCAGGCCATCACAGGCCGCGTCTACAACCGACGGACCTGCATCGCCTCCTTCTACCCGGAAGAGAGGTTTGACCTCAAGGAGTACCTCATCGGGTACTGATGAAGTGCACCTATTGCCTGCCACTCAGAAAAGGTGAAGAGTTTGCTCGAAAATAGAGTGTCTGCGCCGTGCCCAGAGGATCTTGCCGCACTGCCCCACGGTCCGCTGCTCCAACCACGGGTCCTACCCCGCCCGGTGGCAGCTCTCTGCTCTCTCAAAGTAATCCAGCCTTTTCTGGCTCATCAAGTGCTGTTCTTTTATGATCTTTGCATCCCCGGCCTCAATTTAGATCGGGGGAAGCTCCTCTTCAGTCTGGATCTTGGTGCTGAGGTAGGGCTGCAGCATGGTGCATTCTGCGCCAACGAGATTCCTAAAGAATTAGTCGTCCTACTCCGCCAGCCACCTCGAGAAGTCCTTGGTGCTCTTCAGCTCCTATTGGTGTTTTTCGAATGCCAGCCGCAGCTCTGCGAACTGGCCGGACTGGCCCTTCTCAGACTCAAAGAACTAGGCCAGCATCGAACGCACATTCCGGATCGAGTAGGAGGCCATCTTCAGGGTGTCGTGCCCGGATTTGCCTGAGATAGAGGCGAACAAGGAATTCAGCACCCTCTGGTTTTCAACCTTGGCCTTGCGGTAGCCAACATAGTGCGAGCTCATGATGGAGGCCTAGCTCTCGCTGGTGAGCTTGTCCACCCCCTCGGCCCACGCCAGCTTGGTACTGTTCTTTTCCCGCTTCTTGGACCTCCCCAGCCGAGAGTCCAGTGTCTTTGTCTTGAATGACGAGAAGGTCTCTCTCGAGTGCCCTGACATCGAAGAGGCACCCGCCCTCGCCCTCACTCGCGGACTTGCGCCCGAGTCCGATTCCTGGTTGCGGCGCTTGCTGATCTTGCTTCTGCCTGGCCCGCCTACAGACTTGGTCATCTCTTCGACCCGGTGGACAACTGCGACCATGTCTTTCTTCTTGTTGTTGATCGAGCGCACGTTCGTGAGCAGGTTCTTCAGGAGGGCGTTGGCCTTCGGCACGAGTTTGAACTTCTTGCTCCTGGCCTGCTTCTCGACCATCTTGGCCAATCCCTGGATGATTCTGGTCTGCAGCCGATGATCAGTCTTCTACACCCCGTAGCGCGTCAGTACTTTCGATATTTACTGGTCCTGCTCCAAACAGCGCTCGATGTCCTTCAGCAGGTCTGCGATGAATTTAGACTCGTCGGCCTCCTCTTCGACCTCCTCGAGCAGCTCGGCAAAGGAGACTGTTTTTTTGGGCCATACCGCCTCCTCGTCGTCCTCCTCGTGGATCGGGTGCAGCGACAGGTTGGGGTCCGTGTAATTGCGGAAGTGGGCCATGTTCTTGATCTCCGAGAACATCGAGTCCGTCTCTTCCTGCAGGCGGTTGATGCTCTTCGAACGGCGGTCCAGGTCCCGATTTAGCTCGTCCATTTTGGATTGGTCTTAGTGACGGGACTGCTGGTAGGGTTTGTGCTGAGTGTTAGGGCTGTCGCTACTGTATTTGCTCATGTGCACGCTCTGGTTTCGCTTGGCGGGCGGGTTCCCGATTTGACTGGTGAACTGTCGCTTGGGCCTTTCGACCTGCACCCTCGAAATCGACTAGCTCAAACGCTTTTCCGGCTTGGGGTTTCGTTTCTACTCCTTTTACCTCCTGGCCTTTTTCAAAAATTTACGGTGAGGATCTTTAATTTCCTTAGAGCTTAATGACTGCGCTGATTTTTCGTATTGCTCTGATGGCTATGGTTCATCGTCTTATTAAACCCTGCTGGAAGATTTATGCTGGAACTGCTTTCTGACCGGGCTCGGGATTACGATGTTTTCTTTCGGTTAAACTTTGTTTTATATAATTCTTGTTTTGTCTTTGGCAGCTTTGCTGGCTTTGCTGGCTTTGCGCTCGAGGGGAATCTTCTTAGGATGCGACTTCTGCAGTTTCATGTTTGTTGATTTTGCAGAGGGTTCTGGGTCGGCACTGGCCTTTTTCGTCTTCAAGGATTTTCCATCTGTTTTTCGGAACGGCTGCGTTATGGCCGGAAAGTATTCCTGGCGCATGACCTGGGTGATCCACGGACCGAGGTGCTTGGTCGTGCTATGGAAGCTGCACTTTTTGGTCTCATTGAGCAAAACGGTTTCTTTCATTTTCCTCATAAAGTCGTGCACCTCGGGAGGCTCCTGCCCGGCCGGAAAGGAAGGCTCGCAGCTGATGGCAAGGGGCAACGAACTCGCTCTCGGGCAAATAGGCTTGGGATTCACCTCCACCGAAGGCCTGAGCACTTCCAGCTGGCATTCCACCATTCTGCCCTTCATGAATCAAATTAAAGCTAGAAATTCTCCGATATTCCTGTGTTAGACAAGAATTTAAATGCATTGGTTCTAGGCCGCCGGCAGGTACAAGGCCATTGCCAAGCTGGTAGCAGTGCTGGTCGTGCTCTCGGGGGTAGTCCCCATCATCCTTGTGAAGGTGTGGGTCGACCGCATCGACCGTGGCATGTTCATGACCTCGCTGCAGACCGATCAGTTTCGGGTGGTCGACCAGCTGCAGCCGAAGCCGGTGGAGAGTGACTGTCCGACCGGGTTGGAGCGGCTGCCAATCTACAAGAGCGACTCAAGCCAGGTGGTCTACGAGTTCAATGGCTACCAATTCTGCGGACAGTACAAAGCCCCCTCCCAGTACTAGCTGCTGGACTCTAATTTCTGCAGGCGGAAGGGGCACTCCTACTGCGAGAACAGCCTGTGCGTGGGCGATTCCAGCTGCGGTGTCTCTTTTAACAGCAGGCAGCAGGACATCACCCAGGCGTTCTCTGTGAATGCTGAGTTTAGACCGGTCAGCAAGCTGCACCTCGTCAAGTCCACCACCCTGCTGTTCTGCAGTGAGGGACAATGCCTGTCGGCCCTGCCTGCGGACCTGCGCTGCAACACCGTGTCTGGAGGGGCAGGGCTGTAGGCCCTCTACAAGCTACAGGCGATGGACCGGTTCGCTACCTCTATCTTTATCGCCCAGATGGTGGCGCTGGGGGTGGCCACCTCGATCGTGCTGGTCTCGGTGCTGGTCTTCATGTGCGAGGAGGTCACCACCCACTTTAAGTGGGCCAAGAAGGTGCTGGAGGGCAACCTGGCCTTCCTGGCCCTCGTCAACTTCATCGGAGGGGCTGGCATCATCAGTTTCTACAAGGACCTACAGAGCATGCTGAAGCAGCTGATCTTCTACGGCAAGACTTGTGACCCCACCCCCCAGGCGGCCAACTTTCTGGCCTTTGAGAAGATCACCGGCAGCAGCAGCTTTAGGCAGGCCTCCGTGGCCAGTGTGGTGCTGGGCTCCTTGGGCATGCTGGTGGTGGTGCTGGCGATCGCCCGGAAGGTCATCAAGAAGGAGATAGCCCTCATTCGCAGACTGCGAGATTACGAGGCCCGTATAAATGCCCCCGGCCTCGCAGAAAGCATCGAGCTGGTCGAACGGCCACCCAGCAGCCACAGCCGCAAGCCGCTGCACGCGAGGGCGCACCAGCGAATAAACGAGGTGCTATTCGAAAACTACGAGGAGCAGCCGGATCGGGGCAGAAGCAAGCTTCCCCTCGCGAGCCATGCACACAATTATTGAACTGCCCAATCATCTAATCATCTCCGCCTGCCTTCTACGAAGGACTTCCCCTTGTTGACCTTTATCACCTTGCCGTCCTCCCCGCCCCCCGCCCGCACCTCGGGTAGGCCCTCGTGGCCCAGTGGCTGCCCGATTATCGTCGCGTCTTTCCAGAGGTGCTCCTTGCTCTCGAGCTGGCTTTGCTGCATCACCACGACTGTCGGCTTAGCAGGGCGGCGGTCGCTGTCTGGTAGTGCTGGCTCGCTGTTGGTCTCCTTGTTTTCTTTGGTGAGGAGGCTCTCTACGAGCTGGTCAGCCTCGCTCCGGGAAGGGTGGACGGGATGGACCGCGGACAGGTCGCTGCCGCTGCCCTGGAGCACGTTCATAGCCTAGAAGTTGAGAGCGCTGACTCCCCGCATGAACGCCTTTTTGAGGTTTTCCTGCATGGTCTGCTTGATGATGTTGGCCTCCTTGACGGTCTCGTTGGCCTCCTCAAGCTTTCTCTTCAGCTCTGCGATCTCCTTCTCGTAGCGGAAGCAGGCCTCTGAAAATTACTGCTTTTCCCTGGCGAGCTTTTCCTGCTCAGCCTGCTTCCTCCTCCTGCCCATGATGATCTCCGCCCAGCCCCCGAAGATCCGCCGGCCTGAGGTCCTCAGGCACTGGTTGTCCGCTAGCTTATTCATATACCGTTTGGAGATTCGCTCCTGCTTGTAGACCTACCAGCGGCGGAGACAGACGTTGAGGGCTCTCAGGCGTCTGGCCTGGGTCCGGTCCCGCTGCATCCGGCAGGCCATGTTCTCGACCACCCGCTCGAGATGGTAGCCCTGCTGCTCAGCCCTGGCCAGACTCTCTTTCAGCTCAGCCGCCTCTGCATGCTTTTCTTCGTACATGCCCAGATACTTCGCCGTATCCGCCTTGACTCGCTCCCTCTGGTCCTCGAGCATGGAGCGCTTCATTGACAGGAACTCGCTCACCGCGTCGGTCTTGAACACGCTGAGGAGATGCTCGAGGCGGATCTTGAAGTGCTCAGTGTCCTCGTCGATGATCTGCGGGAGGTGGCTCCGTCGTTGCCGGTCTGCGGCAGACCCGAGCTCCTTGAACTGCTCTGCCGCAGACTTCCGGGATGATGGAGGGGCGGCCTATTCCAGACATGAACCCTCAGCAAGGCTTGACGGCTGCTCTTCACGGCTGGATTCGTCCAGGCGGATAGTGTCTTCGTTGTCCCGTCGCCAGCGGGATTCCATGCCTGCCAGCTCGAAGTCTTCGTCCATGACTTTTTTCTTCATCATTTGAATTAATTTTCGTTATCCAATTTACAAGATGATAATCTTTATTTAAGAAATGGCGAGCCGCCTGCTGCCCATCAAAATCGCCCCAGCCTCTCGCCTGCCTTCCCCTATTCCGGTACCTGCCCCTTCCCTGGAAGCGACCTCCTTGCCACCCCCGATAACCTTTTCAGAATAACCCATATATCAAAATCCTGAGTAGTGTCCACCCCATTAAACTTCGTTTCAGTATCAGGCCCCCAAATTGGAATCCTTCTACGAAACTGAGGCGCCTAAGCCCAGAGCAAGCAGCTTCCAAGTCGCGTCCAGGAAATAGACAGCAGACCTGGAGGCGCTTCGACTGTACGCTCGGGCGATCTCTGCTAAGCCACAGCCCGAAGCAGTAGAGCGCGCCTCCACCTACTCCAGAAGCAAACCTGCTAACAGTCCCCAGCGACGCTCGCCCGGGCGAATCACGCTAGTGTTCTCAGGAAATTCAGTGATTCGCTAGAGCTTCACGATCGACCAGTCCTCGCGACAACCCGCTAAGCCCCTCCGCAAGGCCCGGGACCTGCGGAAAACACGGGTGCAGTTCCAGCGAGACGGGTCCGTCTATGAGGCGACTGAAAGATGGTGAAATTATCCTTTGCGGTTATGCAAACGAGATTCAAAAAGCATTTGGGAAAAGCACCCCGGCTGGCCAAGGTCGGCAGGGCGTACTCGAAGTTCCGGATCCTGCGGGTAGAGGAGGAAGTCTTCCCCCCGATTGAGAAGCGGGAATGCGAGTTGGTAAGCTAACTGGACATCAGAGACCTACCGGAAATCACCCCCAAGCGGAGCCCTTCCATGCCCTCGCAGAACCCGCTGCCGGAACTGTACTACAACCAGGCAGAAAACATGCTGCAGATCAAGCGCAACCAGCTCGAGCTGGAGGATATCGTCTACCAGTACACTGCCTTCAACATGAAATCGGTGCATGTTAGAAAGGCCTGTCACATCGAACGACCCCGCTGCCGGCCTGACGACGAGCTGACCATCTACCGCGGGCTGTGGCGGGACGCCCCCGCCCACGGGGTCAGCGAGTACTACCGCGAGGTGCAAGCCAGAATCACCAACGCTAAACTGCACACCGGCTTTGCAGAGTTCCTCAAGGACAGGCGCAAAAGAGTGCCGCGGTTCATCCAGGACATCCAGCAGCGAGAGCAGTGCTCATGCTGAGTCGACAGGTTTGACTGGCCATCTGCGGTGTCTGATCTGCGTTAAATTTATTAATGGAAGCACGCAAGAATCCGATGGACCTGGAGTTCAGGGATATACACTACACAGTGTCGATCAAGTCCGAGGAAGAAAGCGCCTGCTGCAAGCCGGTCTACAATCAGCGGGAGATACTGAAGGGCATTTCAGGGGTGTGTCTGCATGGCGAGATGACCGCCATTCTGGGCGCCTCGGGGGCGGGCAAAAGTTCGCTGCTGAACATCATGGCCGGGCGAGTGGGCAATTCGGCAGGGGTCGAGCTGTCTGGCGAGGTGGAGGCCAATGGCCGTAAATTCTCAGCCAGCTAGTTCGGGGAGTTCGGCAACTACGTAATGCAGAGCGATATCCTGGCGCAGGTGCTGACGGTGCGCGAGTGCCTCGAGTTCGCGGCGGACCTGAAGATCGACGGGGAGAATGAGACCAAAGCCGCGCGGGTGAACCAACTGCTCAAGGACCTGAAACTGTAGAAATGCGCGGACACGATCATCGGGGGGCCGATGGTCAAAGGCATTTCGGGGGGCGAGAAGAAGCGCACCTCGATCGCCTTCGAGCTGATGAGCGAGCCCCAGCTGATCATGCTGGATGAGCCTACCTCGGGACTGGACTCCTTCACGGCCCTGCTGATCATCAACTACCTAAGGCGGCTGGCCGAAAAGGACCAGTGCACCGTGGTGATGACCATCCACCAGCCCTCGAACGACATCTTCGAGCAGTTCCGGAACGTGATCCTGATGGTGGCGGGGCGGCTGATCTACCAGGGCCCCTACGAGCGGCTGATCACGCACTTCGCGGACCTGGGCTTCCAGTGCCCGCGGCAGGCCAACCCCGCGGACTACCTCATGTCGATCATGCACGCCGAGAACCCCGACAACTTGAAGAACTACGCATTGTACTACGAGGGCTATGAGAAGAGCAACAGCTACGAGGCCCGGCGGAAGTAGATCAGCAAGGCGCCGCTGTAGGGCCGGACCTTCGCGGTGGGGTGCTGCGCGAGTCTGGGCGTGCTGCTGCTGCGGGAGTTCCGGAACGTGGTGCGCAACCCGCTGGGGCTGAAAGTCAAGCTGATACAGAGCGCGATGATGGGGCTGCTGTCGGGGCTGATCTTCTTCCGGCTGACTGCGGACAACACCACGCCCTCGCTGTTCAACAAGGCGGGGGCGCTGTTCGAGGTGGTGATGACGTTCTTCATGACCAGTTTGACAGGCGTGGCAGTGATCTTCCCGCTGGAGAAGGAGGTGTTCCTGAAGGAGGAGGGCAGCAAGCTGTACAGCACGGGGTCGTACTTCCTCTCGAAGACGATCGCAGACCTGCCGTACATCTTCGTGACCCCCATGCTCTTCATCCTCATCGCCTACTGGATGATCGACCTCAACGACATCTCGGGCACGCGCTTCGGCATGTTCTACCTGATCACCGTGGTGACTAGCTTTTGCGGGTCCTCCTTCGGGTTCACGCTGGGCGCCATCTTCAGCGACGTCAAGGTCGTCACCGTCCTCATCAACATCTGCATCCTGCCCCTCGTCCTCTTCTCCGGCTTCTTCAAGCAGCGCGACTCCCTGCCCGTCTGGCTCGGCTGGATCGAGTACATCTCGCCCTTCAAGTACTCGCTGCAGTCCTACATGCTCAACGAGTACGAGGAGCGCGGGCTGTTCGTCAACCCCCAGAACCAGCTGGGCATGGACGACGTCAGCCTCTGGGGCTGCATCGGCGTGCTGATCGGCTTCGGGGTGGCCACCCGCCTGTTCGCCCTGATCGCCCTCTACCTCAACCGCCGCTCCCTGCAGTGATCATAATCAATCCTCATGCGTGTTTCAATCAAGAACTCTTTTAGCGTGGTCAGAAATAATAGTACTGGCCTTATCTCATCAGAAGGCAATTGCTTTAGTCACTCGGAGTCGAATGTGATGCCTCGGAAGATCAAGTTACCCTACCTGTATATTAGAACGACACTCACGAATTTGACCTTAAACTGCCGGACCATGACATTTCGAAATGGCTGCGCCAAAGAGCCTTCTCAAAGTGAAATTACCAGGGAGCCTGTTCGGTAAGATTCTAGTTGATGCGGTTGAATGTGAGTTTCCAGGGTTGCGCTCTTTCTGGCATGGTCCTGTACAACATGTACAACAGGTTGCTGAGTCCGTCCACGGAGTCATCACTCTCAGCATGTGGAGCTGGAACAAGGAGTATTTGTTACATTGTTTATAGTGGATATCAACGCAGAATCATACTTCATCGAGCCCGCCTCGAAGGCAGGTCCAGCAATCCGCTCGGGTGGAGGTCTTCTGGGCTGCTGACTTCCCGTACGTTCAGGATGTTGAGCTGCTACTCGACCGGCCGACAGTTATCTCGTGAAAACAGCTCCATGCTCGGCGCCCAGGCGCGGCTGCTGGCCTCCTTGGAGATGGCCTACCATGGAAGTCTGTTTTATTGGCCCATGACCGTGATGCGTTCGAGGACCATGGTGGGCTGTTCCTCTCTGCGCTTGTTGCTGTGCAGCAGGGACAGGTCGATGCTCTGTTGGGTCCGGTTCTGGAAAAGCAGATGCGACTATTCGCAGCTAGCGCGGTTGGAGGGGATCGGCCTCAAAACCAATTCCTACTAAGGTCGCCAGGAGCGCTTCTGCTCGAGGGGCTGGCGGCTGAGGTACTCGCGGAAGGAATCGGGGTTGTCCTGGTGCCGGGCGGTCGAGTTGGTGGTTCCAGTCTAGAAATGCTTCGGCAGGAGGTCGAGTCTGGGTCGCTCGGCCGCACAGGGCTCTTGTCGGTCAATGCTGGAGTACTCGTGAAGTTCGAGGTGTTCAGCCATGCCTTTGCTTGATCTGCTCTCACAGCCGGGCCTCGCAGATACCCGCTCCACACTGGGCTGACGCGAAGTGCGCCTACTCCGGCCTTCCAGCGACCCCCTTCCTGACTCCTCCACTGAGATGCTGCTGAGCAGCTCGTGCAGGTGCCGGTCCAGGTCCCCCAAATTAAGCTTGCACCTGCCAGAGACCACCTCCTGGATCAGCTCGCAGAACTATGCCGAGTAGTGCTCAGAGAGCAGCACCAGCCGCTGCTGCAAAGCCAGGCTGTCAATATGCAGGCCAGCGTAGCAGCTGTCGAGGCTGGGCTCCAGCAGCCCTGCCTGCAGCATGGTCATGCCCAGCCCATGCAGCACAGGGTTATCTGTGCCGCCAAACCGTTTAGTTTCCAGCAGCCCTGCCACCTCGGGGTCAGGGATCTTGATCAGCCCCTCCTCCGTGATGAACACAGTGGCAGGGGAGAGAGGGTAGTCCCAGCCCTGCCTCTGCAGGAATATCAGCCCGAGCACGCAGCTGCACATGATACTCCACAGCTAGCGCTATTCGAAGGGCTTGGCCTCGTGCCGTCTGGAGGCAGTTTCTTCTGCCAGCGTGAGATCGGTGGAACGGAACACTGCCCCCAGTCTGTAGCTTTAGGCACACAGGCCTTTCGTGGCCTGGCAGAACAGCCGCTCCACTGGCAGGTAGTTCTCGTGTGCCAGTGACAATTTCGCCCGCAGCCGGTCGATCAGCCCATTCAGCGCAGCCGAGTCGTTGACCGCGTACTCCCGCATGAGCAGGGGGGCCCTGCAGGCGGGGTCGGTCAGCCGCCACAGCGCGGGGTTGCGGGGGTCCTTGGTAGCGGCGTAGTGCTTGGGCAGGTCGCGAAAAGGCAGCAGGTCCACCGGCTGTCCTCCGCCCATATTATAACGATCGATTTAACCACCATACCAAACAGTCAGTCCTGCCGTCTCACCTGCGCAGGGCCAGCAACGCGATCTTGGCCTGCACCGAGCCCAGCACGTCCTCCTCGAACTCCCTGAACTTCGAGTAGTGCCGCAGCCAGTCTTTCTCGTGCTGCGCTTCTTTCAGCCGGTAGGAGGCCCGTTCGTCCAGCTGCCGTGTTATGTTGCTCAGGTTTATGCTACGCACGCGCGGATCTGAATGGCTCTACGCGGAGATCCTGCGGATCTGGGGTAGCAACCTGTTGCGGGCCGGTTTTGGCTTGGCCTGCAGGCTGGGCTGCTCCTCCAGGCCTGGGCCAAGCACCTTGTCCTCCTCCTCCTGCATCTTCTCCCTTTCGTAGGCGTCGATCCTGTTCCTGAGCTCCATCTGGAGCATCACCTCCTTGCGATGCTTCTGACCGACTTCCTTGGTTTGCTGCAGATACTCATGCCCCATTTTCCGGGCCCTTTCCGGGGCCACCTCGACCGTCCGGTAGGTGGAGGCTTGTCTGCCCTGCGCATCGCTTCTTATTTTCAGTCTGCCCCTGCGCTCCTTCAGCTATTCCAGGAAGGCCTGCAGATTCTCCATCCTCTACTTTTTGGCCTCATCGATTTCGGTGACCTACTGGTCGGGATCTGTCTTTTTCGGAGGCCTTTTGAGCTGCTGGGTGCGCTTCTGCACCCGCTCGTCGAAGGACTGCTGGTGCTCTGCGATAGAGTCCCACTGCATGCTCATGAAGCTGTGCCTGGCCAGCTTGGCCTGCTCCGCCTTCTCAAGGTATTCCTCCATCATGCTGTTTTCTATCCTCGAGTAACGTTCTCTCCGCTTTTCCTCTCTCTCACGGAGCTGCTGGGCTATCACTCTGAACCGCTCTTCCTCGCTCTTCCTGAACTCCTACTGCTCCTTCTTTCGCTGTTCCTTCGCCCTCATTTTTTGCTCGATCCTCTGCCGCCTCTCCTGCCTTTGGGCCTGCTCCTGCTCCTGCTTCCTTCTACAATCCTCCTCTGCCTGCTGCTCCGCCCTGGCCCTCGCCTTTTCAAGCATCACCCTCCTCTCCTGCTTGTCGCGCTCCATCTTTTCGAGCAGTTCCTTCGGGCTTTCCGGCACCCTCGTGACCTTAGTCTCTTCATGTCTGCTTTCCTGCGAAACTGACTATTTTTCCTTGACAGGCCAGCCCTCAAACTACATACCGACCAACTCCTCGATCACAGCCAGCCTGTCCTGCACGATTCCGCTTTAGTAAGGCAGCACCTCCTCGGCGTTGTCCAGCAGGTCCTTCAAATAGCCCTCAGAAGAGGGCCCCAGCACCGACAGGAAGGCCAGTCCCTCGCAGTATGCCTTTCTATCAGTGATGTAGCTGAGGGTGGATACCTCCAGCCGCGCGGTGCGGGGGTCCGCGGCCTCCTCAAGCACGCGGATGAGGTCCATAATAAATGCAGTGTCACCGCCTGCGCGAGGACCGGCTGAGCTCGGCCTTCTCCTGGAAGGACTTGGACATCTCCTCGCCGATGAAGGCCTTCTGCACCTGGGCCAGCAGCGAGGGGTTCTTCAGCTTGATGAGGTCGCTGATGCGGATCACTTTGTCGGCAGTGCTGATCATCCGCGCCTTCATCAGGTTGAACCGGTAGGTCAGGTAGGCTGCGTTCTTCTCGGGCGAGGGTGTCTCGAATTGCAGGTTGACCAGCTCCACGAACTTGTGGTCGATGTTTTCGATTATTGACAGGGTCGCGCTCCCGTCCTTCCGCAGGTGCAGCACCGAGAAGTTGCTGGTGAGGGGGGCACTGCTGGGGCTGCCGCAGACACAGCGTCAGGTATTTCGTGACCATTTCCATGAACCGAGGGTAATCGACGTTAAAGCCCTGCTCCGCGCGGAGTTCGTTGAACAGGTCGCGGGTGAGCAGCATCTCGTAGTGGAAGAACAGGTCCGTCTCGTTGAGCAGCTCAAGGCGGACCGGCTCCTCTGCCTCGGGGATGCCGAAGACCCGCACGCGGAGGGTTTCGAGGCTGCCCTTCGCAAAGTCGTCGTAGCGTAGCTCAGCAGGGACTTCCTTATCGAACAGCGGGACAAAGCCGCCCTCTGGTCAAGGTGATACCAAGAGCGGGGTCGAGCTGTTCGCCCATCTCTATTCTGCTGACCGCCCTTCTTGATTCTTGCATTAAAACGATCAATAGCAGGGGTCTGCTTCATATAGAGAGACAAACTTAATTTCATTCTCGCATATATATATATGAGCTATCTATTACATCCATGACAGGAGTGGTTAGACGGTGCGAAGGTGTTGCACAGGGATGATTAACTTCAGAGGATACTCAGCCCGGACATCATCATGCCTCTGTATAATAATGAATAATTTCCACAGGACAAACTATAATCGATTCTCGGGGGTGCACGGGCGAGAGGAGCTGAGGATCACTTCGGCCTTGCAGAAGCACAGGGAGGGTGCGAGACGCGTTCCGCCTTTCGACGACCTGTTTCGGAAGAGGAGGTTCATTGACAGCCAAGAGCCCCACCAGAACGAGCCCATCCGAGTGATCGCCTCTCAGGACATCAGGTTCAAAGACGATGAGCTGGGCAAGCGAGCCATCAAAAAGATGACTCGCGAAGAGCAGTCCCGTCGCGGAGTAATAACCGTCACGGACGGGTTCAACCGCTGGAACATGATGTCTTCGGATCGGCCCCAGAGCAAGCAGCAACAGCGCAATGGCAAGCAGGCCGAGGACGACGACGATCTGCTTTCGATCGAGTCCGACAAGGACTCCGACAGCGAGCTGGACGAAAGCATCCCCGAGATCAAGCGTGAGTAGGTCTAGGACTGTTGCATACGGCCCAAGACTTCCAAAGGCCCGAGGATGAGAGGCGAGGCGGAACGGCCTCCTTCGCAGAACCGAGAGGAAAACGGGGACGATATCCCTATCACGAGCATGTTCCGGGAAGATGAGCATCGATCGGACTTTATTGAGGCAGTCTCGTCGATCAGCCGAGAGACCGCCGGCAGAAAGGAGCTGAGAAGCCAGCTGCTCCATTCCGCGAAGCCCTCCAAGAACGTGGTGATAAAGTACAACCGGGTGGGGCCGAGACCGTCCGACCCAAAGCCGGGGTTCGAGACCGGCATCGGCAGAGACTTCCTGAAGCTGTTCGCGCACGAATAGCGCTCGTGATGCATGCTCACTAAAAGTCCAATTCATTCGTGCACCCAAACAGCCCCATCACTGTATAGGCCAGGTACAGGCAGAAGATGAACACCTTCACGAAGGTGAAATAGGGCAGGCCGGTCCACTGCGGGGTGTAGAGCATGTTGTGGAAGAGCACCACGAACGCCACGTAGGGGATGTTCAGGGCGAACACTCGCGGGAAGGTCAGCAGGAACGCGTGCAGCCAGCCGATGCTGATCGTCGTCCAGTGCAGCTTCGGCACCAGCAGCAGCGGGACGATCATGAAGCACGCCCCCACGTGGTGGATCAGCAGCGCCTGGTCACAGACGCCGGACCAGTGCCCCTCAGTGAACCGCAGGTAGATGTCTGCAAGGTAGAAGACGAGGGTGGTCACATAGAGGAACTTGACGTAGTAGTCATACCATCGCACATTGGAAAAGTCACGGCGGCAGGGCTCTCGGAAGGCGGAGTAGGTGGCGACCGTGAGCAGGGCAATATTGTAGGTGTTGAAACTGACCCAGAGCAGGTTCACGTACTCATACCACATTCACTAAAGGCTATTCTTTTCATCAACAATCAAATAGAATAATATTAATCGTTACAACCGAAGAGGTCGGACGGCCTCACGCCTGGCCGGCATCAGGTCCCTTTGGATTGCTGAACCTGGAGCGGAGGGCCGCCAGAGCCGGCTATCCGAGGTTGTTGTTGTAGAACAGCTAGAGGGAGTGCAGCCTGGGCCACCTTCCTTGCAGGAGGAGTGGCACCACCTCAGGCTTCAAGTCATTTTGCGACAGGTCCATCGATTACAAACAGGGCCAGCGAGCCTTGACAAGGGCTTAGACTCCTCCAGTGCCTATGTCGTTACCGTACAGGTTGATCGAGCAAAGACGGGGCCAGTCCACTGCGGCTATAGCGGCTGTGCCCTCTGCTCTGATATTGTTGTTTCGAAGGTCCAGGGATTTGAGGCAGGGCCAATTCGATTTAGCCAGGGCTTCAGCGCCTTCTGGGCCGAGATTGTTGTTTCTGAGCTCTAGCACAGTCAGATTGGGCCAGTCAGCTCTGGCTAGGTAGGCAGCCCCTTCCGGACCGATTTCACCGAACCAAAGAGCAAGATTCGCCAGGAGGGCAATCTGCCTTGGCCAGTATCTTGGCCCCTCTCGCCTCGATCTTATTGTCACCCAAATCAAGGCTGATTAAGCTAGGGGCATGCATCAAGCAAAGCTACGAACAACTTTTCCAGTAAAAGAAATTGCCCCAGAGATTCAATTACTTTAAGGAAGGCCAGCAGCCCTTCGACAAATATCGGCGGTGGGCTGGCGCCTTGCCGAGATAGTTGTTTTGGAGATTAAGGACTTCCAGTCTGGGCAGGCTGGCATTGACCAGCATCTCGCCGCACTTGGCATTTAGAATATTGCACCCCAAGTTCAACTCTACTAAGAATGGCCATGAGCCTTTGGCGAGTCGTTAAATGTCATTGAACTCCAGCTTCGAGCCGGTGAAGTTGATGGTTCGCAGAAAGTGCCAGCTCATCTTCTGGAGCAGCTTGGAATGCTGGTAGGACAACAAGTTGACTTTTGTTATCTGAGGCCAAGCGTTTTACCACGCAGGCAACCATCTAAAGTCTGTGCCCTTGGAAAAGGATAGTTCCTAAACTCTTGAGTTTTCCATGATCAGAGTTTCTTCTTGAACCTGATTTTCCATGAACAGAATTTAGTGTTTTAGATTGGCGCGAAGCCAGGCTTGGCTTTTGGCGTGGGAGTAAACTGATGCGATCATATCTTCAGTAATGAACAAGTGCTTTTAGGGGCCGAGCACTAGTCCCAGTATCTACAGGCCACCGATGCTGTTAATAGTCCAAAGCCCGCTGCCTGCCATCGAGGGTCCGGAATCGAGGCTCACTTGCTTAGAATGCCATTCGACCGAACCCATCTTTTCTGAGACAGCAAGAATACTCAGCTTCTGAGGGATTCTGTAGGGCTTTAGCTCGCCGTGCCATCGGTACTCATGCTCCAATTCGGCCAGACCAAATGTGCCGTCGGGGCACCAGGTGTTGGTGACTTTGCTTTTTTGTACTTCTTATCCATCCGGTCTGCATAGAAGATGGAAGTAGATGCTTGTTCGAGGCTGCTTCAATTCCTGATCACTGAGACTGCTAGCCGCAGTAACTATCAGCCGCGGACCGATCAGAGTGGCCATTCCGAGGCATTTCTAGAGAGGATAAGATTTCAACATCCCAGCCGCGCAGGCAGGCCAATGGCTGCGGTCTCTTGCCTGCCCTGCCCTAGCTTTGCCCTATGCCCGAGCCCAAGGAGTTTTTCCAGCAGGAAATGCCAAAAATTAGTTGACAGAATGGTCCCGCTTGTGCATGTCTTATAATAATTCATCAATCATGCTCTGCTGATCAGGAATGAAAGAGCCCGTCGCTCGAGGATGGGTAGCACCTGCGGCTGTATGGTCGAAGCGCTTCTTGATGTTTTAATCTTCTTCAGCCGCTTTACGGGGGCCGGCCTTTTGATGAAGTTCATGGCCCTGCCCCTCGAGTTGTAGACGAGGAGAGTCTCACTTTTGCGGAGGCCTATTTCCGGCAGACTCGTGGTGCCCACGAAATTGTAGCACTGGGAGTGCATCTGCGGATTATGGAATACGGGATCCTCGCCAGCTATCACTGCTAGGCCGCCTGCCTGGCCCTGCTGTTTTTGGAAAGATAGCTGGCAGTGGGGTTGCAGTCAGGGCTGAGCTTTGTACAGTCCGTCCCGGCGCAAGGTCGCAGGCTCATTGCTCAGCACAGGGACATGGTCTTGTCAATTTCGCAAAGCCACTCCAAACACATACTAATGACAACAGACGCAACCGGGCTGGTACGCCTGGGTGACCTGCAGGAGCAGACCAAAGACATCGCCTTCGAGCTAGACTCCCCGATCAGGTGTGCTACCTTTTCAGGGGACGACGAGAAGTAGCTTGCTTACGGGGTTGATCTTTGGTATGGCGGACAGCACCCTCCAACTAGTCAGGTCAAGAGGCCTCTAGAAGCTGCAGGCCTACAGCTACCATCGCTCAGAACTAACAGCCCTGGATCTGTCGTCCCAGCAGATCTTGACCGGCGACCTCTAGGGCCAGGCCTACCTGCTTGACCTGTAGTCCTAGACCACCTTTTTCCGCCGACAGGCTCACGAGGGAGCCATAACAGGCCTGCAGTTCTGGCCCAAGGCAGACAAAGTGCTGGCGAGCTGTGGGGAGACGGGTCTGTCCAGCTGCACGATCTGAGGGCTGAGAGTCCGGTCATTGAAAAGCACTTCGAGCAGGCGATCAACTGCCTGACCTTCTACCCGGCGGGTGGGCACTTGCTGGTCGGAGGGGCAGAAGGCACGATCCGGGACATCGACCTGCGGAAAGCGGAGGTGTGCGTGGAGAGCAGGCTCTGCATGCAGGAAGTGACTGACCTCAGCATGAGCAGGGACGGCTCGCTGCTAGCCGTCGCGGGGTCGGACTGCAGGGTCCTGGTCTGGCAGAAGGGAGCCTGATATAAATGATGATGAACAGAGAGGTGGCTGAGGGAAGGGCCCGGTCCTTGCTGAAAGATATGGAGCACTGGGACTTTGACCGCAGGAAATTGCGGGCTATGACATGGCCCGGCTCATGGAGCAGTGCAGCGTGCCCGGGGATATAGTCATGTCGGTCCTGGACACCTTCAGGAAGCATCTGGTCAGCGAGTCCATCGATGTACAGTCGAACGCACTGAAGTGCGGCGCCCGAGTGCTAATGGCGGTCTCTGACGAGCAGCGGCAGTACTACCTCAGCTCGACCTTCGACCAGCTCACTTCAGGCCAGGACTGGGACACCTTCACGATCTGCTTCAGGACTCTGATCAACGATACCCGTAGTCAAGAGGTGAAGCACTGGCTCACCTGCCGGATTTGGTCGTGCCCGAACTAATCCGGCGGAAAGACGGGCTCGCGATCGAGCTGGCTGATGTGCTATTCGCGATGGGCCGAAAATGGCCGTCGATCACATTCTGGGCGGTTGTCGATCGAGCGGAGGTGGTCCTCAGTCTACTGCAGTGGCTGTCCAAGAGCACTGGGAAAAGGATCGCCCAGGGTTTGGGCGTGCTGGCGCCGATGGTGCGCCCGGCCATTTGCAAAAGGCACTTCTGGAGTTGCTAGGCACCCCTTCCCAATCGAAGTAGCACAACCTGCATCGCCTCCTCGCCGTGAAAGGCCTCCTTCAAGGCAAAATCGATAACGACTCCCTCCTGAAAAATGAGTTGGCTGTAGAGCTGACTCGCCTTCTCCACCAGGCAATTGCCTCGCCGAACCCTGGAACCTGCGAGTTTAATACAATCGAGACTGTCATGCAGTGCTTGAGGGCGATCCGCACGAAAGGCGTTGGTGTGGGACTGCAGCACGAGGTGCTGGCAGGGCTGGCTCTATTCAGTCCCGGAGGCCAGCCTCTTTCGCTTGATGAGATGGAGGTCGAGTCTGAGTTTGAAGAGTTTGTGGAGGAGTATGGAGGCGAAGACTGCAGCTGGAAGTCAGAAGAGAGGCCGTTCTTGCCAGCCCTCTCTTCGGCTTTGAGCTTCCAATCTCTACCCTCACTGACTTTTGCTCTAACGAAACACAGAAATCCAGCTGGCCGTGCTCTCAATCCAAGAAAGCAATCCTACCTGCAGAGATCACATCGTGCCCCTAGTCTGCAGGCTGATCAAGCATAGTGCGGTTGACGAACATGTCAAAAAGGCCTGCTTTGGGCTGTGGGCCTGGCACTTGAAGTCTGAGTGACTTAGTTTGACAGCGGTCAGCTCAATGAGTTCATCAGACTCGGGCTAGAAAAGGAAAGTCTACTTGATCTTCTGACCGTGGCAGTCTCCCAGGGCTGGATCTGCGAATGGACCAACCTCTTCAAACTAATCGAGGCAGGACTATCCGCCTCCACCCAGACGCAGATCAAATCAATCCGCCTGCTGCAACAACTCACCCCTCTCCCGACCAGCGACCCCTCCAAATCTACAGACTTTGTCTCTCGAAAGTCAGATAGGCAGAGTTCAAGACCTAGTCTAAGTACAGGCTTTGTGAGATAGTGGGCATGTGCTTATAAGCAAAGTTGATGCTTCTGCGATTCTGGAGCTGGTGCGGGAGGAGGCTGGGAATAGGCCTCTGCAAGGGGCGATTCTTAAGATGATTGTTTGTACTGCTGGCCTACCTTGGGGGAAAGGAGGCTGGGGTCGCGAGGGCAGTGCTGAGGCAGCTGGATGCCCTGGCGCCGCAGGTCAAGGCACTCGCCCTGCAGGCATGTTACCTGCTAGTCTCTCAAGGACTCGAGCAGCAATCCCTCACCGAACTTCTGACTGCTTTAACAAAAACAGCTTTTGATCCAAATCCGATGACTGGAACTCCCTCCTCTCCGTGACCATCAGGCAACCAGCAACCAGTAACTCTCTTAGCACGTCATCAAAGAGGCCCTTAAGTATCCTAAGGAGCATCTTCAAAACGATTCGTTCAGGAAGCCTCATGATCGCGATCTCGAATGCTGTGTCCAAAGCTCCGCCCTGAAGGATGGCAGCAGCGAATCGCAGGCTTGGTTGAGCCTCGTTTCTACTCCAGCAGAGATAACTCCCTTTGCTGGCAGTGCCAGCTCATTGCCAGCTGATCAAGAACTACTGTGCTCTAGGTAACCTAGTACCATTGGAATTGCTAAAAAGATCGAACAGGTCGATTTGAAGCAAAAAGGGAATCAGTAGTGCTATGGCATCGTGTTGGCACAGCACCCTCCACAAATGCTGGCGGCGGTGGATCGCCCCGATTTCGAAAAGTTAGAAATTGCGTTTGTGGTGGCTTGCAAGACTTGTCAAAACGAGCAGGCCTGCAAATAGCTGCTTGTGAGGCTGGTGTTGAAAGCCCCCCCTAAAGGCGCTTCAACTAAGCCGTCGCAATCCTCTCGACGCGAGTAGACAGCATCTAATCCGCCCTCTAATTCATCACCAAACACAGAAACTACCAAGCCGCCAAGTACCTCGCAACCGCCATCCACGAGGAACAGGCAGCCAGGCTTTTTTCTGTCTTGATGGAGGGTTTTGAAGTGCAGACCCTCGAATAGAGAGGGAACATCATCCGCGCGGTCAGTCTCATGGTTCTCGCCGGGAAGGCTCTGCCGGAGGCATTGTCAAGGAGCTGCTGCTGGGGTGCAGTGAGTTAGGCTGAGCATATTGTCGAGCATAATTTTGGGCCGATCAAAGAACGCGCGGACATGGCAAGGCAATGCGGCTGGACAGTCTCTACGCCATGGCCAGGCTGGCTGCTCAGTACGACCCTGCTGCTTTGGCAGACAAGCTCTTGCAGCATTTGCAGGTTGACCCTGAGCCTGAAAATAAGCTCAAAAGGCTTGAAATTGTGAAAGAACTGGAACTGTCGGGTCCGGAAATCGAGCAGAACCTGATGAGGGTTTTGGACTACCGCAGCAAGAAGGGCTGCTTTTTCAGTTTGTCGGAAAATCTGAATCCCCCGACCACCGACTCGCCAGCCTCTCCCTCTCGATTCTTCAAAAGGCCAGCACCAGCCTTTCCGCCAGCCGGACCTCCGCCATTTCTACAGGGCAGTCAGCAAAGTGCTGCCTAATTACAAGTGACCGCTCATGATCGAATCAAATTACAAGAAATGAAGAGCCAAGATTTCGACAGGGCTTACGAGGAGGTCAGTCGCCTTGGCCCTTATTACGCGCTGGAGTTGTTTGTGAAGGTCTTTGATCTAAAGGAGCTGCTTGTTTCTCTCAAGGAGGATAGCCCGGGCTGAAAAGGCGCAGACCGGCATCAAACTCGAAAGCAAGCCCCAGACGCAGCTGGCCAGCTTCAACGAGACGTAAAGTGTCTCAGATTCAATCAGCTTTTGGAGATCGTGTCTAGGCAAGCTTTAGCTGTCTAGTTCACCTCCAACTCCTTCGACAGGCCGATCCCCTCCGAATTGGTGGCAGAATACCTGGACAGCCTGCCCTTGAGCCGTCCTACACCGAGGTCGAAATTGAGAGCGGCCAACATGCGCTCATTCGGAAGGCATTGAACTGGTGGAGCGGAAGAGCGCCTGTCGAAGGCAGAATATCTCATGACAGCATTGCTATATAAGATATGATATGGTGGATGCTGTCTTTGGTGAGCGCCCTTCCCGAATTGGAGAAAAGGGTGGCTCGGGCTATCGACAACAACTTGGGCCTGTTTGACTCCTACCAGTTAACAAGCTCATACGGGGACCTTCTCGTGCGAGAGCTGAAGGTTAAGCATGTCACCATTGAGTACCGCAACAAGGCGTAGGTCGAGATAGGCGCCCTTTTGGATATTGCCAAGATCTCTCCAAATACCGCAGGCGTCTTCAGCCTCGTGATTTGGAAAGGCAACGGAAAGATCGAGGTGAAGTCCAAGCTGGAGGTCGACTGCAACTTCGTGATGAAGAAGGTGATGGAGGACTCACTGAGAAAGGCCGAGAAGAAAATAGAGAACTACGTGAGGGGACAGCGTGTCGTGGGAGTACGTGCTCAACAACATGCGGATCGACCAGCAAGGCGGTCTAAGGCTGGTCGTGGCGGACGATTCGATTGTCACGGATCTGTGAATTCATGAAGACTGTCGTCCAGATGGGACAGCAGCTGGCTGACCGGCGCCTGATCATCCTCGCTCAGTTGTGCTTCAGGATCATTCGCTTGGCCCGCGCCAGGGCTTCCTGAGCGGAAGTCAGCCTCTGTCTGAGGGATTTTGGATTCCTTCTACTGGAGGATTGACTGGCCTTTCAGCCGGGTGATCTCCTGGTAGAGGGATTGTCGTTCCAGCTCGTATTTTCGGACCAGCCCCTGTGCTTCTTGAATCCAGCTTTGTACTCCTCGATGCGGCCCTGCAAGCTGGTCCTGCTTCGCAGCACCTGCTAAAACAGGGTGTTCAGACCTTTGCGCTCTTCCAGAGAGAACAGCCGTTTCAGCTCGGCTGTCCAGAGCGATGAGAGCACTGCCTCCGAGCTGGGCAGGGCTGACTTCTGTCTTTTCTTGAAGGTGATCACACCTAGAGGGCTGAGTGTCCGGGCAAAGTCGTTTTACATCAGGGTTGATCGAATACATCATCAGCCAGCCCAAGCAGCTGCCCCACCCTGCGCAGAGGTCACCGGCCGGTTCTCCACCTGCAGAGGCATAAGGCAGTTGGTCTTTTCGCCTGGGAGCGCATTGCAGCCCTCTCGTTTCTCCCGATTCTGCTTTTCCATGAACCTGTAGACGTCCTCCTGGAGGACGTGTGCTTTGGTTTTGCCTCTGACGTCCAGATCTTGAGCAGACTTGAGGTCCAGTGCCTCTAATCTGCAGGCTTCGGCTTGGATGGCAGGTCCCGCGAACCCGTGCTTGGCCATGTTGATTTCGAGGATCCTACAGGGTTCTGGCTTTTTTTGTTACATTGCAAGATGCATGAGTGAAATGACTGAACTGATTAAAGAGCGTCTTTAGGCCATACTCCCTACGCTGGGAGGGCCGGCGGTGCGGCATCACTTCTGTAGTAGACTCGCCCTTCCTCGCATCAAGAAGAAAAGGCCCGAGCTTAAGACCGGCTTGTACCATCTTGCATAGATGGACTTCGAAATCAAGGTGGTACCTGTCAAGGCGCTGACACATCTGATCGACTCCGCCATCGCGGGTGAAAAACGAGTGCTCGATCCACAGAAGGAGCAGGCACTGATCAAGCACCCTTTGCTGTCCAAAACCATGAGCAGCTCGGGTCAAAAGAAGCTCGAAGCTAGAACCGCTGAGTTGGTCAACCTAATGGTCCAGAAAGACTCGATTCGTCTCAGCGGGCTATAAGGTGCCATTGCTAAAGAATATTCCTGAACCCCGACGGGTCATGCCTCCGATTGAGCTATGGGACTTCAACGAACTTGAATACTGCATGACTCTAGAAATCCTAAGAGACAAACAACTTTCAAAGGCTATCTGCTCCAGTTTTACCGAGTCCCAAAAACCCGAGTTTGGAAAAAATCACGATTGATCCGGACGAGGCTTGCCAGTGGTTATTGCTTAGTTGCTCCACCCATCTCAAGAACTGGGTGGAGTAAAGAGAGCCGATCTCTCTACCTGACTGTCAACTGCAGAAGAGAGGACTCTCTCCTTAGAATTGCACAAGCCTGTTCTTTACCAGCTAGTAGACGAGCAGGTAAGAGTCCTTGCGCCGAGAACGATTCATCAGGGCCGCCTCTATTGTCCTGCCTGAATTCAAAGTAACAGCCAAGCCAAAAGGCGCAAAAGGTCAAATACATAGGAGCTGATGTCCACCCTCTGCCGATCCGTCCATCTAGTCGGTGCAAGCCACTACCCTGTTAGTCCAAAATGAAGAGGGCGAACTCGAGGAGAGTAGACCTTGAAGTATATTTCGCCAGTCAGCCAGCCGATGCGCGAGCTGGTCACCTCATCAAAAGACAGCTGGAAGTTGATCACGATTTTTCCCGATTCCAGTACAGAAAGTTTGCACCT
>NW_026262901.1:0-31387 GCF_025434085.1 Hippocampus zosterae | reverse complement strand
AGGTTGTACCATGGAAAATGTACGCTTCAAACTCAATGCCCTTGAGGTTAAGGGATCAATCACTTCTCAATGCCTGTGGCCGAACATTTACAGCGAATTTCCTGAGATAGCTGAGGCCGTGGCCAATCCTGGTAAAAAACACATCACTTGCCCTTTTCATGGTGGAAAAGGTGATTTTCGATTCCAAAAAGATGCTTTTACCAGTCACCCGAAATATCCGTCAGCTGTTGCTATTTGTAGCTGTGGCACCTTCTCACATTATGAAGTGTTTTGCCGTCTGAAAGGACTTGATGTGAAGGATATAAGGGCTGTCCAGATGCTGGCTGAGTATGCAGGCATAGAGGCAGGCAATGGCAGTGAGAGCATTGCGAAATCACAGGTACAGCGATCTAAAGACGTTCCATCACAACGCAAAAAAAACACTGCACCCAATCAATCCTTTACCAGATTGGTATTACGGGCTGAAAAGGGAGCACATGGAGCTGTTGCCAGGTACTTGAAAAACCGTGGTTTAGAGGATGCTGTTGGCAAATTTCCCGGGCAGATTCATTCCCTTCAAGACGAGGCGTACTATCACCCAGATGATCATGATGATAAGAAGTTTCATAAGATCCCTGACGTTCCGGTGATGCTGGCCATGATTCAGGATCCGTCCGGCAGGTGCCTTGGTTGTCAGAGGATCTACCTGACATCTGATGGATTCAAGCTAAAGCCTTACTGGGATGAGAAGGCTAACAGCCTGACCCTGATACCGCCTGAACCTGAAAACTTTGATGACTCTGTTCCGTCTTTGCCTTGCAAGAAGATTATGAAAGCCTTCGAGGATGAGAGTGTATCCCCGGGTGCCGTGCATTTTGGTGAGCCTGGAAATTCGCTGTGCATTGGTGAAGGTGTCGAGAGTTCACTGGCTGTGGTTGTGAGTCTCGAAGATCAAACTGTCTGGTCAACGGTATCAGCTGCTTATATGCCATCAACCGAGGTGCCTGATCACGTAGAAACGGTGCACATTTTTGCGGATAAAGACAGAAACAAAAGCGGTCAGGAAGCCGCTGAGAAGCTGGCTGACAGACTGGTTACTGCTGGAAAAACAGTTTATATCCTGTATCCGAAGCGAGACATTCCAGAAGGTAAAAAAGGGATCGATTGGCTGGATATCCTGAATCAGGATGGAAAGCAGGCCATTGTTGAGGCAATGACGAATTTACCCGAACCCTATCAGCCAGAGAAGCAAGAACCGGATATGCAGGATACTAATGTGGTGCCCTTTAAAGGCAACGCAACTGCTAATCAGGACCCACCAAGGGAACCCTATCGGCAGCGCCCTGAACAGCCATATAAGGCACTGGGTATCAATGATGGATATGCCTACGTTATGACACGACAGAACCAGCAGGTAATGGCTATCCCTCTATCAGGCCTGAACAAAATCCAGCTGTTATCTATAGCCAGTTATTATTACTGGCAGGCGGTTCATCCCAAATTTAATACAAAAGGAGAAGTAACAGGTCCTAACTATGATTTATGCACCGACGCGGTAAACCGGCAATGCTCAGCGGCCGGTGTGTATGACGCAGGCATCATCAGAGGCCGTGGATTTACTAGCGATAATGGCCGATTGGTTCGTCATTTGGGTGACAGGCTGATCGTTGATGGTCAGGTCATGGATATGTTCGGGTTCGATAGCGAATATACCTATGAAAAACAGCCAAGGTTACGTGTAGTCGACCATCCACCATTGACCAGGGACGAATCATCACAGGTGGAGAGAGCCTGTGGGTTGCCATTCTGGAAAGATCCAGCCTACCCGATTCTATTTTTGGGATGGTGTGCGCTGGCACCGTTTTGTGGTGCTCTGAACTGGCGACCTCATATATGGGTACATGCTCCTGCCGGTACAGGTAAATCCCAGACAATTATTCCAATGATTGATGCGTTGGTGGGTAAGCTGAATATGCGTAAGTTCAGTCATGTCAGTACGGAGGCAGGCATACGACAAACTTTAAAACATGATTCCTTTCCCGTAGTTCTTGAAGAAGCCGACGCCAAGAATGAGCGGGAACGACAGCGATTAGTTGGGATTATTGAGTACAGCAGGAATTGCTCTACTAAAAACGACATTCAGACAGCGAAAGGATCGCCTAGTGGAAGGGCTTTGACCTTCTCGGGTTGTTCATCGTTTTGTTATGTCAGCATACGGGATGCGCTGGAACTGGATGCTGACAAGACGCGCATCACCTGTTTGGAGCTGGAGCATCAGCCGGATGTCAGTAAGGTCGATGAGCGGGTTAAAGAACTCAATGAACTGTTATCCGAATTTGAGAAGGAATGTTTTTCTGAGCGTATGATCGCGTTTCTTATGGCTAACTGGTCAATGCTGCAGGGTAATATCGCAGTGCTTAGCCTGGCAGCTGGCAAACAACTCAGAAGCCCGCGATACGGTGACCAATACGGCACGATGTTAGCGGCATACTGGACAGTGACTCACCAGACGGAGATATCAGAGGAAGATGCGACGACTCTGGTTGCCAGGCTTAATCTCAATTCAATCGTCGAGGATCAAGACGGGCGATCCGATGAGCAGCGGTGCCTTGATCAGATCATGGCTCTGGATCTCAGAATTCAGGTACACAAAACGTATACCCTGACCATTCGTGAGGCTATAGATACACTGGCAGGCCCTGATTATGATTTTCTGATACTTATCGGTAGTGAGTCTGGTAAATATGCTGGTAGCGACGGAGAATCCGAAGCAACCGAAATAATTAAGGCAAGAACGGAAGCTATAAAGGCAGTTACTAGAGCTTTAAGAAAGCACGGGATTATTTACCAGAAGAAAGGAGAAGAACTTCATGGTTGTAAAGGTGAGGGAGTCTACATCGCTAATAATTGCCAGTATCTGAAAAGCCGGATGGAAAAGACCGAGTTTCCTAAATGGTCCACGCTTCTGAAAAGACTGGATAATGCAGAGCCACTACCCAGGGATAAGAAGCTCAACATCGATGGTAAATCAGGTAAGGCTGTATTCATCAAAACTGAAAAGAAGGCTGAATAACAAAAAGTTCCACATTCTTGCGGAAAAGTTCCACATTAGGTTCCACATAAGTGGAGCCTTTATTTTTGCCTGAAATCCAATGAATACGAGGGCTACAGATGAGTTATGACGCACCAGTTAAGACTTGATTAAAAAGTGTGGAACCTAATGTGGAACTTTTCTATCCCTTGGTATATCTGGGATGCAGCCAAAAAGTTGCACTTTTGCCGATTATCCGAAGATATATACCTATATAGAAAAATAAACTCAGTTTCTCGGTTTTCCACCAACTTGCCAGAAGGGTGAGCACTCTACCCATTTCTCTCGCGCGTATATATATATAAATACAAATGTGGAACTTTATATATATATATTTCTTTGGAGAGGTAGATATATCAAGGGCTCTGGGCAGGTTCCACATTAGGTTCCACATGAAAAAAAAGTGCAACTTTTCAGCAAAATGTGCAACTTTTTTAGGGTGAAGTGGAACTTTTTCTGGTCAGTTATCTATCTGAAAAAGAGAAACTGTCCAGAACAATCGGTTTGGACTGCCTGCTCTGGCCAGTGAGATCCGGTTTGTATTATCAAGTGGTACAGAATAACGATGATTCATCCTGTTCGAGTCTTCCCAGGCTTCCAGTTCACTTAATTTCCATCTTGAGAGTTTCGGCCCTAACCGGTAAGTGTGGGTATTTCTTTGCTGACCTCAGGAAATACCCGGCAGGATGTGTTTTTTCAGTGTTTTTTGCTCTTAAACTTTAATTGGAACTAAAAAACCATTGTTTCTATAAGGAAAAGCTACTCGCAAATATTGCAAGCTGCGTATACGTCATTTGTCGCTAGTATCCTTCTGGCAGGTTGCTGCCTTGCCTGTGGCCGTTTAAATTGATGCGGATTTCTTTTCACTGGGCAAAAAGGTTAATTAAAAGGCTGATTATTGGTAATAAGCCTGTCTCTTTCAAAAATTCCCCAGTGCCCGATATTGAGATGTTTTTTACATTCCGCAAAATCCCAGATGAACTTGTTATTTTCATTAGCTGACCGTTGGATGTAGGCGGTATCGAATGTATACATTGAGAAAACCTTAAGAACAAAAGGTCTGTCAGACACCAAAAAAGCCTTAAGGTGTCGACACCCGCTTGAGATAGCGTCCTTAGGAAAAGAAACCCTGTCACCGATGTCAGAAGCTTTTAGCTGTTCATAAACACAATCTAATCCTGATGCTGAGAGATGAACCATAACTACCCGTTAATAATAAAAAATTAAATCAGCATTCGAGACTACCACCGATCAATAATGCAGTAATGAAGCAATAACACCTACCAATATGTCGACAAAGCTACAGGGCGTCATTGCGGCCCAGAAGGCCGCAGAACAGACGGTGAATGATGCGTACTGGGGAGCAGCCGGTTCCATTGCCGGCGGTGTTGCTGCCGGGTATTACGGAAAGAAAAAAGGTAACCAAACTGAAGGTCAGGGCATGTACGATAAAAATGGAATGTGGATAGACCTTGGTGGGTATTAGAAATCACATCTCATTTCAGCATTGAGTGGCTTTTTCAGGTTTTCCATGATGGTCGGCGCATGGTAACGGGTTTTGTCTTTCTGCAGCTCTACGGTCAATGTTGTGTAGTCATTTCTGCCATGTTTAAGCCGATCCATACCGATGACTTCAAAATATTCATAGCCTTTGATGCAGGCAATCTCAGCAGCTCTCAGCATCGCCATATCGTTTTCCTGTCCAAGGTATGAGTGAGCATTGGCTCCAGCTTCAATAGTAAAGGTGGTAGGTCCCAGTTGTGACTGGCTGGTTCCGTCACGATAGGTAGTGGCACACCCACCCAGCAGGACAGCCAGTGATCCAATAGCAATCAGTTTTTTCATGATGGTTTCCGGTGGTTTTCGCTGAGCGGATGGTAAACGATAAAAGTGAGCCAGGCATCAGGATGCGAAAAGGCTGGTAGTTGTATGTATATCTTTTTCTTTTATGCGTCATTATCTTTTTTTCTTTGGTTTCTGTGGTTGAACCCCGTCATTAGTGGTGTATTTATATATGGATTTTACTGTTACTCAGCTGGATGATGCAGTTAGCAGGCTCTTGTCTTCAAAAGAGAAGGAAACTTCTTTCTTGTGTTTTCCCTTATCTGGCAGTGATTCACCGTCTGTAGGTGGGTACAAAGTACATTTGTTGGTAGATGGTCAGAAATTCTCTGACCTTGTTGAGATACGCCGACAGCGTGATGATAGCGTTCTCTATCTCGAGGTTGATGCTTCTAGCTCTTTTGGCTGGAAAGAGTGCGCCAAGATCAGCTCTACTGGTTCGTGGTCTATAGGAAAACTTGTTTCATCTACTAGCGTTGATATTAGCCATGAGATTCTATTCATAGGAAAGGCAGAGAAGTAGATATCCGCAAAACTCTTTTCGGGTAGGTGCTTCAGGTGGAACAGCAACCTCGAAAAGCCGTTCCTACGCACAGTCTGTACATGCCTGTTTACCCAAGCCTTCGTAACTGTGGGAGCTGAAGCGTATCTCATGTTAGTAGGTGTCAGGGCCTTTCGCATTACCAGGGTGTAGGCGTGCTAGTGATACGCCCTCAAACTGTTTTCCAGCAGCCTGCTGAGCCCGTTCCTGAACCATTCCGGGCAGTCTTTCTGTCGGGTGTATCTCAGGATCAGTGGCATGATTTCCATCGGTACTGGTTCTGATAGTTTCAGGTTATGGATCTGGTTATACTGTTGTTCGCTCATGGGTTACCTCAACATCACTGATGAGCAGCCACTGGTAGGCCGTAATCCTGCCAGTGGTACCTTTCTGTTTTGCTTCCCTTCCTTGTTTGGAATGTCCCTGAAGATCAGGGTTTCCGGTACTTCCCTTTGTTTTGCTTAATTCATAATTATGTCTTAGGAATTAGGCTTTATGATTTCTTAAGTATTCTGTGATCGCTTCCCGTGCGATGGCTGACATGGATCGGTGCTCTGCTTTTGCCCGTTTTCTTGTCTTGGCCAGTGCTTCCAGTTTGTCATAGAGACTGACTGGTAAGGCGATGGTGAGTCGTTCGATTGCTTCATCTGTGACGGGTGGCTTGCCGTAGGGTTTGTCGGCTAGTTCATTAGCCAGTGCTTCTGCTGCACCGGCATCTACGGCTTTCTTTTTGCTGGCCTGCTCGCTGCGTGTCTTAACCATGGAACAGTTCCTCATACAGGGCAGTGACTTCTTCAATAGCCTGCTTGTTGCCACTTTCCAGAACTGACAACCCATCGCTCATCACGTCGCGGTAAACCTTCCGGTACCGCCCAGAAGATTGAAGTGGTGTGAACTCGGGAAACTCGGACACATAAGCTTTGAAGTCATTTCGTTCGGACTCAATCACCTGCACGTTGGTGGAAGCCATGGTCTGGTAAATGAATATCTTCAGGTCAGGGTTCAGATCGAGGACCCTGACAATCTGTTCCTGAAGTTCACCTAGGGTGTCCAGATCCAACTGGCTGCACTGGTGCGGTGCGATGACCATATCAGCGACGGTTGCAGCAGTGATCATTTCACGGCTGTTCCTGCCGGCCACATCGACAATGACGTGGGAGAATTTCTCGTTAAGGGTTTGCAGGGTTTTGGTCAGGTTGTCGTATTTCTGAACCAGCGTTACCGACGGCGTAAATTCTGCTGTCTCGCGTTCCTGGTGCCATCTTGCCGCGCTTCCCTGCCGGTCGGCATCAACCAGGCACACATCATGGTTATCGTTGTTCTTGGCCAGTGCCACGGCAACATTGCAGGCAACGGTCGTTTTCCCGCTTCCGCCCTTGTTGCTGCCTATCAGGATGATCATTAATTTTCCTTATGCTTTATGAATTCATAATTATGATATATGAGTTATGAATTCATAGGCAACAAAATATATTCTCTGTGTCCCTTTACTGCTGGCTACTTAAAGCAATAAACTGTACATATATACAGCATTAGAGAAAAGGATTTTTATGGGATTTCCATCGCCAGCGGAAGACTACAAGCAGGACACTCTCTCTCTTGACCAGCACCTTATCCAGCGACCGGCAGCAACGTTCTTCATGACCGTTTCAGGGCATTCCATGACAGAAGCAGGGATTGCTGATGGTGCCATTCTGGTCGTGGATCGGAGTCTGACACCGCAGGATGATGATATTGTGGTGGTTATTCTGGATGGTGAGCACAAGGTTCGCCGTATCCGGTTTGATAAGGGTGTGGTGTTCCTGCTGGCCAATGAGGATCAGGCAACGGTGAAGGTTAACCAGGAACAGGATTTTGAAGTCTTTGGAGTGGTTTCTTCGGCGATCAATCAATACCGCCAGTCCTGAATGTCTGGTGTGTATGGTCGATAGCTCTTTTAACTTCCTGTACGTTGTACTAAACCGATGGTCTTTTTCTCCTGCCATCGGTTTTTTTATACCTGCTTGAATCGGGAAAAAATTTTTTTTTGCGTGTGCGCTCCCTTATATTTATCCGCTTGCTGCGCGTGGTGCCCTGTCCAACTGCCGGGTACCTTTAACCCTCCGAGGGTCCCATTGATTACCGGCCAGAAAGAAGCGTGGTCACAATGGCTTTTAGCCGACGGCCTATTTTTCTTGGTGGGATATGAAACAGTTCAACAGTGGTCACTCGCTGGAAAGTAGCCTGGTCACTGCAGCTTAATGCTTTGTGTTCCTGCCAGTTGCATTCAATTATCTGGCCGTGTTGGTCTTTCCATCGGTATCTGGCTCTGAAGTTTTCAAAGTAGTTATGCAGGGTCTTCTCATACGATTTGCCTTCTACTGCCAGTAAGAAATGAAGATCCAGAGACCGGTAGGTAGGATCACTTCGTAAACAAAAAGTTCTCTCGTACACGCTTCTGATGGTGTGGCCTATTTTCATGGTGCGGTTGTCGCCAGACAGTAAGATATACGTCCAGCCGTTGGCGTTATGCCTGGCGGAATCAATATCTGTCACAAGGTTAAATTTCACCGGATTACCACTAACTTACTGACCAGATTAATCAGTTACGACAGCTTCCTTCTGGCTGGGTTCAGGTGATTTCTGAAAAAAAATTTTTGGGTGTTGTGTGTTCAAAACCCTATATATAACTGGCTGATCTGCCCTGTCACCTGTCCACCCGTCCACCTTTCATTCCTGCCGAGGGTCCCATTGATTACTGGCCAGTGATGCCTGGTTGCTGATTCACGGCTGGATCTGCTGGCAAAACGGGCTTTTTTCTGCTGAATAGCCCTGTTTTTCGTGCGGTACGTGCATGGTTTTCTTTCTGGCGTGGTTAGCTGCTGCGATTTTCAAGCTGATTCACGTCTTTATGCCTGATTTTGGTGCTATTGCCCTGTTTGGCCGGTGAATGTCACAGTGTCGATCTTTCCCGTGTGAGTTGATGAGGTGGTAACTGATGCTGAAATGGTTCCGTGCGGGTGCTGCCTGCCTGTTGCTGGGTTCTTCCGTAGTCGTTGCTGCGGGTGATAAGAGTTTCGGTGACATAACGGTGTCGGAAGTGGTCAGTATCTATGATGCAGATACCTTTCGGGTGAACATCGAGGGCTGGCCGGATCTGATCGGGAACAACATGCCGATCCGTGCTGATGGTTTTGACGCACCAGAGATAAGAGGCAAGTGCCAGGCAGAGAAAGATGGTGCCCAGCGTGCGCGGGATATCACGGTTAAGGCTCTGGACGGTGCTGAAGTGGTGGAACTGCGCAATATGCGGCGCGGGAAGTACTTCAGGATCATTGCTGACGTGTATGTGGATGGTGAGTCTTTGCGGGATATGCACTTGTCAGCGGGAACAGCCCGGCCTTATGCCGGTGGTAAGCGTGAGGGCTGGTGTGGGCTGTGAAGCATGAGCAATGGCTGTAGTTGCGGTGGTGGTATCACCACGACGTTCTTTGTTCGCCAGACGACTCTGGGTTTCTCTTCCTGTTTGGTTTCGCCATGGCAGTCCTTGACGGGTTGTAGCTCGTAGATGGTTTGCGGGACTAATATCTGTCTCATTTCTTTGTCCTGGTGCCGCTATCCGGTAGCCAACAGGTTAGACGTGACAGGTGGAAAGATGAACAGCGCGGAATTAAAGAAACTCAGGCTATCTCTGAACATGACACAGAAGAGCATGGCCATGATGTGCGGAGTGCCTTTGATCACCTATGAGAACTGGGAAAGGAATTCCGTAAGCAGGCCCGTCAGCCGTCTTTTAGAGCTGCTTTGGGTGCCGAAAAACAGAGATGAAATGATGAGATTGGCTTTAAAGGAAGTGAAAACGACATCTGAGGCTGAGTAAGAAGGGTTGACCACTAGCTGCTGTAACAGCCAGTGATCGGCTCACAATCAAAACCAAAGTCAGGAATTAAACCATGAGTAATCATGAAATCTATCACGGCTTTTGATGGTTGGGAATATAGTCAGGTATTTTTTAAAAACTGGCTTAATAGATGGATATCAGGAATATGACAGAAGAAGAAAAGCGGGAAAGGCTGGAGCGGTGCAAGCGTGATAATCCAGACCTGCCAGAAGAAATGATTATTGACGTTTTAAGGATAATGGATGAGAAGGCTGCTGGTACTTTCGAGACGGAACCATTCAGGTTTGGGACTGATGATGAAATACCAGACAATCAGGAATAAAGGCGGTTTCCCGCCTTGGAACGTGGTGTCAGCTGGCTTTTTGCAGTCGTTTCAGTAATCGTCAGGGTTTTTCATGCCTTCCTGACCACTTCCTTTGTTTTATTTTTCCAAGATTTTCTTTGCCCTCCATTTTTATTGGCTGCAACTATCACTACGAACGTAGAATATCGTTGCAAGCCGCTATATCAGTCTGTAACATTCTCAATAAGGTTTGAAATGTTGCAGGAAGCCATTAATGAATAAGTTTGTCGTCTACCGTCGTGTCTCTACTCAGAAACAGGGTGACAGTGGTTTGGGTCTGGAAGCTCAGGACAGGGACATAAACCTGTACCTTGAGAATTATGCCGGTGAGTATGCAGTGATTGAATCTTTCACTGATGTAGCGTCCGGTGCCAACGGTGATCGGCCAGAACTACAGAAGGCCATTAAGCTGGCCAAAAAGGAAAGGGCAATTCTACTGGTGGCCAAACTCGATCGGTTAAGCAGGAAGGTGTCTTTCATTGCCAACATGATTGAGGACAAGAACCTTCAGTTGATTGTGTCGTGTATGCCTCATGCCGATAAGTTTCAGCTTCATATTTACGCAGCACTGGCAGAACAGGAACGGGAATTTATCAGCATACGTACCAGGCAGGCACTGAAAGAAGCCAGGAATCGTGGCGTTAAGCTGGGTGGTTATCGTGGTGCTACTGAGAAAATGAACGAGGCAGCCAGAGCCAAGGCGGATAATGAAGCTGAAAAGCTCAGAGGGATCCTGTCACCTCTGGTTAAGTCTGGTGCTTCTACCAGAGCTATTGCTGATCACCTTAACAAGGCTGGCATTAAGACTGCCCGAGGGAATGAGTTTCAGTCTATGCAGGTCAGCCGGTTGATTAAACGGCTTGAGCTGTGTGCGTGACCTTCCAGCTGGCCAGAGGAAAGGAAACGTCTTTTCTATTGGCCAGTGGCTCTTTAACATCAGTGAACCAGTTGAGACCAGAGGTAGCCAGCGATGCCAGATGAAACCGTACACGGGAAGAAGACCGCAACACCTGTGGTGAAGGCCACTATTCAGAAGAAGGCAGATAAGCCAGTAGAAGCAAAGGCAGAACCGGCCAGGAAGAAGCCGGTGAAGAAGCAGAGCAAAAACCAGAAGGTGAACCGCCGTAACATTGAGCGGTTAATCAGTCGCTGGCCGGACCTGTTTTGTGATCCACCGAAACCACTGGCTATCGGGATCTATGACGACCTGATGGCACAGCTGGGTCAGGAAGAAGGCCACTCATGGGTGAAGCGTGGCGTGTATAGCTGGGTCAACAGTTGGTCTTACAAGAAAGCCCTGGCGGCCGGTGGTGCCCGTTTTAATCTGGATGGTGAGTCCGGTGTGGTATCGCCAGAGGAACAGGAACACGCGACTGAGCGGCTGAGTGAGATGTATAAGCAACGGGAAGCCGAGAAGGAAAGGCGGAAGCTGGAAAAGAAGCGGCTTGAAGATTGAACCGGCTGCTGATTGGCCGTATTCTGTTTTCACAGGTTTATATACGACAAAACCCAAGAGATGCGAACTCTTGGGTTTCTTTGTCAGCCTTTACGTGATGCGCATATCTCGAATGGCTATGTCTGGAATCTTAATGAACCAGGCTGGCCAAATCAAGGAACAACCATGGTCAGTCCTGCAAATACTCTTCAAATTGACCTGCTCGAACAGGATCGCTTCTACCAGATGGCACCGAAGCGGCCTTACTACGCCAAGGAAAAGGGCTGTCGCAGTTATATTGCCCAAAAATCTGTAGCGTTCAGGTTTCCCTACATCCAGCACAATCCTCCTGCACTGTGTCACTGGATGACGTTCGACCTCGATCATGAAAATCCGCTGATCTGGGATGATTCCGGTTTGCCGGAACCAAACCTTGTGGTGCGTAATCTGGAAAACCGTAAGTGTCATCTCAGTTATGCAATCGATTCCGTGTGTACCAGTCCATCTGCCAAGCCTAGGCCTTTGGCGTATGCAGCATCCGTTGAGGATGCTTACCGAAAGGTCTTGAAGGCCGACCAGTGTTATACCGGATTGCTGACCAAAAACCCGTACTCTGACGAGTTCAGTGCGCTGTACGCGCATGATTATGTGTTCACACTGTCTGAACTGGCCAAGCATGTGGAAATTGAACGCCACTATTGGACTCGTAAGCGGGCCGCTAATACTGACCAGTATGGATTGGGACGTAATGTTGCCCTTTTCCATAACCTGCGGTTCTGGGCCTATCCCGAGGTGCTTGTTTATCGTGAGAATGGAACATCTTACGAACAGTGGATGAAGGCGGTTCTCAGCCAGTGTGAGAGCTACAACGCATTTGATAGCCCGCTGCCTTACGGTGAGGTGAAGAGCACAGCCAAGAGCGTCGGCAACTTCTGCTGGTTCAAGTACTGGCCAGAAGGTAAACCGGTTAGACGTGGTGCCATGTCTGCCAGCTTTGCACAAAGTCAGATACCGCTCGATCTCACAGCACGTCAACGGTTGTCAGCCAGGCGTACAGCTGAGATTAAGCGGAGCAAGACAGAAGATAAGATTATTAACGCCATAGGCGATCTTACTGCTCAGGGAAAACGAGTTACCAAGGCGGCTGTCGGTCGAATGATCGGTATGCAGCGAGACAAGGTATCCAAAAATTACAGTCATCTTTTTATTGGCTAAAAAGCGTGTCCTTAGGTGTACATCAGGTATCAGCAGGTTTGCCTGGTTCTTTTGTTCCGCCTGCATTTCTTCCCTTCCTGCCATGGCCTAAAAAGCGTGTCCTTAGGTGTACATCAGGTATCAGCACCGATAGGTGTTCTTCCAGAGTATGTTGATCAATCAGTCTTACGTGCTGGCGAACGCTAGTGAGCTTCGTTGTTATTGGGAAGCGAGATCGGGTGCAAGTGTGGTCAGGTTGTTGGCAAGGTGGGTGCAATCCTCGAAGAGGTTGTGCCTGCCTTGTCAATGGCCTGTCCATACGGTCCCGTAGGGATGTGCCTGATCTTGAGCTTCCTGCTTGTGCCATCCGGTGTTGGGAAACCTTGCCTGTTTTTCCCAATATAGGTTTTCGTTCATGGCGTTTTCATGTTGGGAAAAAATCAAAAATTCCCAATATTTATATGGTGGGAAAATCGTCCCTTTTTTATTCTTGGTTGTTCTCCGGTTTCCGAAATCCTCACATTTTCGGAAAACGCCATTGCCGCGGTGGCCAGTGGTGTTCGCTGTCCGGTGTGGCCTGTCGCCTTATAACCCGTTTTGGTTTCTGGACGGTGTTGTGTGAGTTTCTACCGGTTCTTACAGGGTGTTTTCTACGCAATCAGAATTTATTTCTTTTGTGGTCGGGTCTTTTTACCGGTTTCTACAGGGAGTCTCTGACACACTCAGATATTTGTTTTTCCATTCCAGAGAGTTTTTACAGGTTCTTACAGGCAGGTTCTGGCCTGTAAATAAAAAAAACCGGCGCATGTTATACCGGCTTAAAGTCTTTGGATGGGTATGGATAGTTTGTGTGTTCTGTCAGTCGCCAGTGGTTTCCTCAGTTACCTCCTCTTCCTCGGCTGAATTTTCTGCCTGTTCCTTCTGCTCGATGAACCAGTCGCTTAAGGCCGTCAGGTCTTTTCCCTTTGCCTGTGAGGGTACTTCCCAGTGTTTGGATTCGGCGTCGTACAGGGCATAGATTGCCGGAAGGATACTGCCAGGGATGACCGGTTGTGCCCAGGCGTCCATTTCCTGGTTGTCGCCCAGGTAACTGGTTTCCACGATCCAGGCGACTACCGGTGTCATGTCGATGGGAAGCTGACTGAGTGGATTTGATTCGGTGGGTTCGACGACGTAAACCGGTCTTGAGTTGGAAATGATTTTTACCGGCTGGTCTTTTTTTTCACAGCTCATCATTCGTCCTGCCTTTTTTGTTGATGGAATGCGGCTTCAGGATAGGTTCAGTCCGGTGAAGTGCTGATTATTTTCGATTTCCTTGCAGGCAGAAAAAAACCGGCGCATTTCTGAACCGGCTCTTGAAAGTAATAGCATTCCAAGTGTGGTTAATCCTTTTGTGTTATTTCTGCCTTTCCGGTTGGGTGGTATCAGTTACCGGATGAATTGGTGTCAGTTACCGGATGAATTGGTGTCAGATGAGGTCTTTCCAAAAAACAGGGCAGCTGCTTTCTTGCAGGCGGCTCTCAGGTCTGGATCCATTATTCGGATGACCGGGATCCGGTTGTTTTTCCGTTTTTTCATCAGCTGACGCTTCTCGTCAATCATAATACGTTTAGCCCGTCTACTTTTAGCCTTCGTTTTTCGTTGACCCATTGACTTTTCCTTTTCGAGATGCGCCTGCCCCCAAATATGGCCGCCATACGTTGATTCTGAGCGGTTTTCTCTGGTTTGCCCTTATGGTTGGATGCCGTGGTTATATTGTGGCTTAAAACGGCTCTCAGTGGCTTTTCCTGCCATTGGTGATTAATGGCAGGAAATCAGCAGTCACTTGTCGTTCCGGTCCTGGTTCTCTGACTTCAGCTTGTGGTTCATTAACAGCACGGTCTGGTTTTGCTGCCGTAACTCACCGCATTCGGTGGATAGCTCTCTGATCCTGGCTTTGGCTGAATCCCGTTCGGCGGTGAGGGTGGCTATGGTCTGGATCTCGTCCTGCTGCTGTTTCCTGAGTGATGCCAGTTCACTGTCCAGCTGACTTATCCTGGTGTTGCTGTCATCACGACGGGCTTCAAGGGTGGCCACAGTGGTGTTCAGTTTCAGGATGTCTGCCTGCTGCTGCTCAAGGGTGGCCTGCTGGCGTTCCTGCTTTGCCGTGGATTGTTCCAGCTGGTTCTTCAGGTTGTTTGCTTCTACCCGGTTCTCTGTAGCTTCCTGTCGCTGGGTTTTTGCCTGCTGCCTGGCTTCGGCCAGTTCCTGCTTCAGCTGCTCATTGAGTCCACGTAGCTGAGCGGCTTCGTCGGCGTGGTGTTCCTTGTCTTTGTTGGCCCTGTTCAGGTCATCCCGCAATCTGCTGACTTCACTGTGACTGGCGGCCAGTTTCTCATGCAGGCGGATAGCCTCGGTTTGCAGCTGGTCATGGGCTGCCTGTGTGGTTTCCTGCTGCTTCTCGGCAGTCAGCAGCCGGTCACCGTAGTTTGAAAGTTCGCCTTCAAGGCGGGCGACTTCCTGCAAGGTTTCATCCCGTTCGGTATGGGCATCCATGACAGCACTCTCTGCTTCTGCCTGTACGGTAATCAGTTTCTCATTAGCCAGCCTGGAAGCCGCTTGCCAGAACTCGGACCCCAGCCGGTCCATGACGGTCTTCAGTTCCCCGGGCATATCCAGCACCACCGCCTGTATGGTCTTGCGGCCTTCCCGCCATTCCCGCAGCACTGGTGAGATGGTGGCAAAGGAACCACCGCCCAGATGCTCGCGTACCGAGGCCATGGTGGCCTTTGCCCCGTCCCGTTCCAGTGCCTCAGCTGCCTGAATGATCTCTTCTCTGGTGATCGCCATGAATGGTTACTCTGGTTTGTGTATTACTGTATGTAATGTATGTTGTATCATACATACATTACATACAGTTTAGCCAGTACCTGTGTAGCTTTTTTTTCGGCAGGGTGCTTTGTGGGTGATTCTCCAGATGGTAGCGAGTTGGTGTCCGGCTACCGGGAAAAAACATGTATGTGAAAACCCTCTAAAATCATGTCAATTGTCTTTAACACCAAAGAAAATTACCCTATAGAAATCTGTAAGCTGCCTAATATTTTTTTTCTCAGAAAAAAGGCTGCGGCTAACCGGCCAATATATGACTTTCCTCATATATCTACTGGTACGGAAAGCGTTGTGGCCTTTAGGACTTGAATGAATGCGTTTGAGTGCCTAGGAGGTTTTCGCCCAGCAGGTCAAGTTTGAGGTTGTATGACAAGGTACCAGTATTTCTAGGTCGATTGTCGTCAATACCTGTGACTACCTGTCAGTGAAATCTCATAGACGTTATTGCACCAAACGAGGTCACAGCCAGTCATGGCTGGAAGGCCAATTTATTCAATTGTTGGTGAAAGGGTTTGAAGAGACTTAAGGAAGGAATCCGATATCTTACCTGCATGGAACGCAGTGTTTGCCGCACTACGAACCACGTAACCAACCGCCATTAGAGAAACACTTTAAGCCAACCGCCAGTCTTAGTTTGTAACGGTGATGGGCTTAGCAGGCAGATAGTCAGATACGGTTCATTGTATCACCTGCCCATGCTTATTCAACAGAGTTATCCCTGATGGTGCCTGACCTGAACAAGGTTGTACCATGGAAAATGTACGCTTCAAACTCAATGCCCTTGAGGTTAAGGGATCAATCACTTCTCAATGCCTGTGGCCGAACATTTACAGCGAATTTCCTGAGATAGCTGAGGCCGTGGCCAATCCTGGTAAAAAACACATCACTTGCCCTTTTCATGGTGGAAAAGGTGATTTTCGATTCCAAAAAGATGCTTTTACCAGTCACCCGAAATATCCGTCAGCTGTTGCTATTTGTAGCTGTGGCACCTTCTCACATTATGAAGTGTTTTGCCGTCTGAAAGGACTTGATGTGAAGGATATAAGGGCTGTCCAGATGCTGGCTGAGTATGCAGGCATAGAGGCAGGCAATGGCAGTGAGAGCATTGCGAAATCACAGGTACAGCGATCTAAAGACGTTCCATCACAACGCAAAAAAAACACTGCACCCAATCAATCCTTTACCAGATTGGTATTACGGGCTGAAAAGGGAGCACATGGAGCTGTTGCCAGGTACTTGAAAAACCGTGGTTTAGAGGATGCTGTTGGCAAATTTCCCGGGCAGATTCATTCCCTTCAAGACGAGGCGTACTATCACCCAGATGATCATGATGATAAGAAGTTTCATAAGATCCCTGACGTTCCGGTGATGCTGGCCATGATTCAGGATCCGTCCGGCAGGTGCCTTGGTTGTCAGAGGATCTACCTGACATCTGATGGATTCAAGCTAAAGCCTTACTGGGATGAGAAGGCTAACAGCCTGACCCTGATACCGCCTGAACCTGAAAACTTTGATGACTCTGTTCCGTCTTTGCCTTGCAAGAAGATTATGAAAGCCTTCGAGGATGAGAGTGTATCCCCGGGTGCCGTGCATTTTGGTGAGCCTGGAAATTCGCTGTGCATTGGTGAAGGTGTCGAGAGTTCACTGGCTGTGGTTGTGAGTCTCGAAGATCAAACTGTCTGGTCAACGGTATCAGCTGCTTATATGCCATCAACCGAGGTGCCTGATCACGTAGAAACGGTGCACATTTTTGCGGATAAAGACAGAAACAAAAGCGGTCAGGAAGCCGCTGAGAAGCTGGCTGACAGACTGGTTACTGCTGGAAAAACAGTTTATATCCTGTATCCGAAGCGAGACATTCCAGAAGGTAAAAAAGGGATCGATTGGCTGGATATCCTGAATCAGGATGGAAAGCAGGCCATTGTTGAGGCAATGACGAATTTACCCGAACCCTATCAGCCAGAGAAGCAAGAACCGGATATGCAGGATACTAATGTGGTGCCCTTTAAAGGCAACGCAACTGCTAATCAGGACCCACCAAGGGAACCCTATCGGCAGCGCCCTGAACAGCCATATAAGGCACTGGGTATCAATGATGGATATGCCTACGTTATGACACGACAGAACCAGCAGGTAATGGCTATCCCTCTATCAGGCCTGAACAAAATCCAGCTGTTATCTATAGCCAGTTATTATTACTGGCAGGCGGTTCATCCCAAATTTAATACAAAAGGAGAAGTAACAGGTCCTAACTATGATTTATGCACCGACGCGGTAAACCGGCAATGCTCAGCGGCCGGTGTGTATGACGCAGGCATCATCAGAGGCCGTGGATTTACTAGCGATAATGGCCGATTGGTTCGTCATTTGGGTGACAGGCTGATCGTTGATGGTCAGGTCATGGATATGTTCGGGTTCGATAGCGAATATACCTATGAAAAACAGCCAAGGTTACGTGTAGTCGACCATCCACCATTGACCAGGGACGAATCATCACAGGTGGAGAGAGCCTGTGGGTTGCCATTCTGGAAAGATCCAGCCTACCCGATTCTATTTTTGGGATGGTGTGCGCTGGCACCGTTTTGTGGTGCTCTGAACTGGCGACCTCATATATGGGTACATGCTCCTGCCGGTACAGGTAAATCCCAGACAATTATTCCAATGATTGATGCGTTGGTGGGTAAGCTGAATATGCGTAAGTTCAGTCATGTCAGTACGGAGGCAGGCATACGACAAACTTTAAAACATGATTCCTTTCCCGTAGTTCTTGAAGAAGCCGACGCCAAGAATGAGCGGGAACGACAGCGATTAGTTGGGATTATTGAGTACAGCAGGAATTGCTCTACTAAAAACGACATTCAGACAGCGAAAGGATCGCCTAGTGGAAGGGCTTTGACCTTCTCGGGTTGTTCATCGTTTTGTTATGTCAGCATACGGGATGCGCTGGAACTGGATGCTGACAAGACGCGCATCACCTGTTTGGAGCTGGAGCATCAGCCGGATGTCAGTAAGGTCGATGAGCGGGTTAAAGAACTCAATGAACTGTTATCCGAATTTGAGAAGGAATGTTTTTCTGAGCGTATGATCGCGTTTCTTATGGCTAACTGGTCAATGCTGCAGGGTAATATCGCAGTGCTTAGCCTGGCAGCTGGCAAACAACTCAGAAGCCCGCGATACGGTGACCAATACGGCACGATGTTAGCGGCATACTGGACAGTGACTCACCAGACGGAGATATCAGAGGAAGATGCGACGACTCTGGTTGCCAGGCTTAATCTCAATTCAATCGTCGAGGATCAAGACGGGCGATCCGATGAGCAGCGGTGCCTTGATCAGATCATGGCTCTGGATCTCAGAATTCAGGTACACAAAACGTATACCCTGACCATTCGTGAGGCTATAGATACACTGGCAGGCCCTGATTATGATTTTCTGATACTTATCGGTAGTGAGTCTGGTAAATATGCTGGTAGCGACGGAGAATCCGAAGCAACCGAAATAATTAAGGCAAGAACGGAAGCTATAAAGGCAGTTACTAGAGCTTTAAGAAAGCACGGGATTATTTACCAGAAGAAAGGAGAAGAACTTCATGGTTGTAAAGGTGAGGGAGTCTACATCGCTAATAATTGCCAGTATCTGAAAAGCCGGATGGAAAAGACCGAGTTTCCTAAATGGTCCACGCTTCTGAAAAGACTGGATAATGCAGAGCCACTACCCAGGGATAAGAAGCTCAACATCGATGGTAAATCAGGTAAGGCTGTATTCATCAAAACTGAAAAGAAGGCTGAATAACAAAAAGTTCCACATTCTTGCGGAAAAGTTCCACATTAGGTTCCACATAAGTGGAGCCTTTATTTTTGCCTGAAATCCAATGAATACGAGGGCTACAGATGAGTTATGACGCACCAGTTAAGACTTGATTAAAAAGTGTGGAACCTAATGTGGAACTTTTCTATCCCTTGGTATATCTGGGATGCAGCCAAAAAGTTGCACTTTTGCCGATTATCCGAAGATATATACCTATATAGAAAAATAAACTCAGTTTCTCGGTTTTCCACCAACTTGCCAGAAGGGTGAGCACTCTACCCATTTCTCTCGCGCGTATATATATATAAATACAAATGTGGAACTTTATATATATATATTTCTTTGGAGAGGTAGATATATCAAGGGCTCTGGGCAGGTTCCACATTAGGTTCCACATGAAAAAAAAGTGCAACTTTTCAGCAAAATGTGCAACTTTTTTAGGGTGAAGTGGAACTTTTTCTGGTCAGTTATCTATCTGAAAAAGAGAAACTGTCCAGAACAATCGGTTTGGACTGCCTGCTCTGGCCAGTGAGATCCGGTTTGTATTATCAAGTGGTACAGAATAACGATGATTCATCCTGTTCGAGTCTTCCCAGGCTTCCAGTTCACTTAATTTCCATCTTGAGAGTTTCGGCCCTAACCGGTAAGTGTGGGTATTTCTTTGCTGACCTCAGGAAATACCCGGCAGGATGTGTTTTTTCAGTGTTTTTTGCTCTTAAACTTTAATTGGAACTAAAAAACCATTGTTTCTATAAGGAAAAGCTACTCGCAAATATTGCAAGCTGCGTATACGTCATTTGTCGCTAGTATCCTTCTGGCAGGTTGCTGCCTTGCCTGTGGCCGTTTAAATTGATGCGGATTTCTTTTCACTGGGCAAAAAGGTTAATTAAAAGGCTGATTATTGGTAATAAGCCTGTCTCTTTCAAAAATTCCCCAGTGCCCGATATTGAGATGTTTTTTACATTCCGCAAAATCCCAGATGAACTTGTTATTTTCATTAGCTGACCGTTGGATGTAGGCGGTATCGAATGTATACATTGAGAAAACCTTAAGAACAAAAGGTCTGTCAGACACCAAAAAAGCCTTAAGGTGTCGACACCCGCTTGAGATAGCGTCCTTAGGAAAAGAAACCCTGTCACCGATGTCAGAAGCTTTTAGCTGTTCATAAACACAATCTAATCCTGATGCTGAGAGATGAACCATAACTACCCGTTAATAATAAAAAATTAAATCAGCATTCGAGACTACCACCGATCAATAATGCAGTAATGAAGCAATAACACCTACCAATATGTCGACAAAGCTACAGGGCGTCATTGCGGCCCAGAAGGCCGCAGAACAGACGGTGAATGATGCGTACTGGGGAGCAGCCGGTTCCATTGCCGGCGGTGTTGCTGCCGGGTATTACGGAAAGAAAAAAGGTAACCAAACTGAAGGTCAGGGCATGTACGATAAAAATGGAATGTGGATAGACCTTGGTGGGTATTAGAAATCACATCTCATTTCAGCATTGAGTGGCTTTTTCAGGTTTTCCATGATGGTCGGCGCATGGTAACGGGTTTTGTCTTTCTGCAGCTCTACGGTCAATGTTGTGTAGTCATTTCTGCCATGTTTAAGCCGATCCATACCGATGACTTCAAAATATTCATAGCCTTTGATGCAGGCAATCTCAGCAGCTCTCAGCATCGCCATATCGTTTTCCTGTCCAAGGTATGAGTGAGCATTGGCTCCAGCTTCAATAGTAAAGGTGGTAGGTCCCAGTTGTGACTGGCTGGTTCCGTCACGATAGGTAGTGGCACACCCACCCAGCAGGACAGCCAGTGATCCAATAGCAATCAGTTTTTTCATGATGGTTTCCGGTGGTTTTCGCTGAGCGGATGGTAAACGATAAAAGTGAGCCAGGCATCAGGATGCGAAAAGGCTGGTAGTTGTATGTATATCTTTTTCTTTTATGCGTCATTATCTTTTTTTCTTTGGTTTCTGTGGTTGAACCCCGTCATTAGTGGTGTATTTATATATGGATTTTACTGTTACTCAGCTGGATGATGCAGTTAGCAGGCTCTTGTCTTCAAAAGAGAAGGAAACTTCTTTCTTGTGTTTTCCCTTATCTGGCAGTGATTCACCGTCTGTAGGTGGGTACAAAGTACATTTGTTGGTAGATGGTCAGAAATTCTCTGACCTTGTTGAGATACGCCGACAGCGTGATGATAGCGTTCTCTATCTCGAGGTTGATGCTTCTAGCTCTTTTGGCTGGAAAGAGTGCGCCAAGATCAGCTCTACTGGTTCGTGGTCTATAGGAAAACTTGTTTCATCTACTAGCGTTGATATTAGCCATGAGATTCTATTCATAGGAAAGGCAGAGAAGTAGATATCCGCAAAACTCTTTTCGGGTAGGTGCTTCAGGTGGAACAGCAACCTCGAAAAGCCGTTCCTACGCACAGTCTGTACATGCCTGTTTACCCAAGCCTTCGTAACTGTGGGAGCTGAAGCGTATCTCATGTTAGTAGGTGTCAGGGCCTTTCGCATTACCAGGGTGTAGGCGTGCTAGTGATACGCCCTCAAACTGTTTTCCAGCAGCCTGCTGAGCCCGTTCCTGAACCATTCCGGGCAGTCTTTCTGTCGGGTGTATCTCAGGATCAGTGGCATGATTTCCATCGGTACTGGTTCTGATAGTTTCAGGTTATGGATCTGGTTATACTGTTGTTCGCTCATGGGTTACCTCAACATCACTGATGAGCAGCCACTGGTAGGCCGTAATCCTGCCAGTGGTACCTTTCTGTTTTGCTTCCCTTCCTTGTTTGGAATGTCCCTGAAGATCAGGGTTTCCGGTACTTCCCTTTGTTTTGCTTAATTCATAATTATGTCTTAGGAATTAGGCTTTATGATTTCTTAAGTATTCTGTGATCGCTTCCCGTGCGATGGCTGACATGGATCGGTGCTCTGCTTTTGCCCGTTTTCTTGTCTTGGCCAGTGCTTCCAGTTTGTCATAGAGACTGACTGGTAAGGCGATGGTGAGTCGTTCGATTGCTTCATCTGTGACGGGTGGCTTGCCGTAGGGTTTGTCGGCTAGTTCATTAGCCAGTGCTTCTGCTGCACCGGCATCTACGGCTTTCTTTTTGCTGGCCTGCTCGCTGCGTGTCTTAACCATGGAACAGTTCCTCATACAGGGCAGTGACTTCTTCAATAGCCTGCTTGTTGCCACTTTCCAGAACTGACAACCCATCGCTCATCACGTCGCGGTAAACCTTCCGGTACCGCCCAGAAGATTGAAGTGGTGTGAACTCGGGAAACTCGGACACATAAGCTTTGAAGTCATTTCGTTCGGACTCAATCACCTGCACGTTGGTGGAAGCCATGGTCTGGTAAATGAATATCTTCAGGTCAGGGTTCAGATCGAGGACCCTGACAATCTGTTCCTGAAGTTCACCTAGGGTGTCCAGATCCAACTGGCTGCACTGGTGCGGTGCGATGACCATATCAGCGACGGTTGCAGCAGTGATCATTTCACGGCTGTTCCTGCCGGCCACATCGACAATGACGTGGGAGAATTTCTCGTTAAGGGTTTGCAGGGTTTTGGTCAGGTTGTCGTATTTCTGAACCAGCGTTACCGACGGCGTAAATTCTGCTGTCTCGCGTTCCTGGTGCCATCTTGCCGCGCTTCCCTGCCGGTCGGCATCAACCAGGCACACATCATGGTTATCGTTGTTCTTGGCCAGTGCCACGGCAACATTGCAGGCAACGGTCGTTTTCCCGCTTCCGCCCTTGTTGCTGCCTATCAGGATGATCATTAATTTTCCTTATGCTTTATGAATTCATAATTATGATATATGAGTTATGAATTCATAGGCAACAAAATATATTCTCTGTGTCCCTTTACTGCTGGCTACTTAAAGCAATAAACTGTACATATATACAGCATTAGAGAAAAGGATTTTTATGGGATTTCCATCGCCAGCGGAAGACTACAAGCAGGACACTCTCTCTCTTGACCAGCACCTTATCCAGCGACCGGCAGCAACGTTCTTCATGACCGTTTCAGGGCATTCCATGACAGAAGCAGGGATTGCTGATGGTGCCATTCTGGTCGTGGATCGGAGTCTGACACCGCAGGATGATGATATTGTGGTGGTTATTCTGGATGGTGAGCACAAGGTTCGCCGTATCCGGTTTGATAAGGGTGTGGTGTTCCTGCTGGCCAATGAGGATCAGGCAACGGTGAAGGTTAACCAGGAACAGGATTTTGAAGTCTTTGGAGTGGTTTCTTCGGCGATCAATCAATACCGCCAGTCCTGAATGTCTGGTGTGTATGGTCGATAGCTCTTTTAACTTCCTGTACGTTGTACTAAACCGATGGTCTTTTTCTCCTGCCATCGGTTTTTTTATACCTGCTTGAATCGGGAAAAAATTTTTTTTTGCGTGTGCGCTCCCTTATATTTATCCGCTTGCTGCGCGTGGTGCCCTGTCCAACTGCCGGGTACCTTTAACCCTCCGAGGGTCCCATTGATTACCGGCCAGAAAGAAGCGTGGTCACAATGGCTTTTAGCCGACGGCCTATTTTTCTTGGTGGGATATGAAACAGTTCAACAGTGGTCACTCGCTGGAAAGTAGCCTGGTCACTGCAGCTTAATGCTTTGTGTTCCTGCCAGTTGCATTCAATTATCTGGCCGTGTTGGTCTTTCCATCGGTATCTGGCTCTGAAGTTTTCAAAGTAGTTATGCAGGGTCTTCTCATACGATTTGCCTTCTACTGCCAGTAAGAAATGAAGATCCAGAGACCGGTAGGTAGGATCACTTCGTAAACAAAAAGTTCTCTCGTACACGCTTCTGATGGTGTGGCCTATTTTCATGGTGCGGTTGTCGCCAGACAGTAAGATATACGTCCAGCCGTTGGCGTTATGCCTGGCGGAATCAATATCTGTCACAAGGTTAAATTTCACCGGATTACCACTAACTTACTGACCAGATTAATCAGTTACGACAGCTTCCTTCTGGCTGGGTTCAGGTGATTTCTGAAAAAAAATTTTTGGGTGTTGTGTGTTCAAAACCCTATATATAACTGGCTGATCTGCCCTGTCACCTGTCCACCCGTCCACCTTTCATTCCTGCCGAGGGTCCCATTGATTACTGGCCAGTGATGCCTGGTTGCTGATTCACGGCTGGATCTGCTGGCAAAACGGGCTTTTTTCTGCTGAATAGCCCTGTTTTTCGTGCGGTACGTGCATGGTTTTCTTTCTGGCGTGGTTAGCTGCTGCGATTTTCAAGCTGATTCACGTCTTTATGCCTGATTTTGGTGCTATTGCCCTGTTTGGCCGGTGAATGTCACAGTGTCGATCTTTCCCGTGTGAGTTGATGAGGTGGTAACTGATGCTGAAATGGTTCCGTGCGGGTGCTGCCTGCCTGTTGCTGGGTTCTTCCGTAGTCGTTGCTGCGGGTGATAAGAGTTTCGGTGACATAACGGTGTCGGAAGTGGTCAGTATCTATGATGCAGATACCTTTCGGGTGAACATCGAGGGCTGGCCGGATCTGATCGGGAACAACATGCCGATCCGTGCTGATGGTTTTGACGCACCAGAGATAAGAGGCAAGTGCCAGGCAGAGAAAGATGGTGCCCAGCGTGCGCGGGATATCACGGTTAAGGCTCTGGACGGTGCTGAAGTGGTGGAACTGCGCAATATGCGGCGCGGGAAGTACTTCAGGATCATTGCTGACGTGTATGTGGATGGTGAGTCTTTGCGGGATATGCACTTGTCAGCGGGAACAGCCCGGCCTTATGCCGGTGGTAAGCGTGAGGGCTGGTGTGGGCTGTGAAGCATGAGCAATGGCTGTAGTTGCGGTGGTGGTATCACCACGACGTTCTTTGTTCGCCAGACGACTCTGGGTTTCTCTTCCTGTTTGGTTTCGCCATGGCAGTCCTTGACGGGTTGTAGCTCGTAGATGGTTTGCGGGACTAATATCTGTCTCATTTCTTTGTCCTGGTGCCGCTATCCGGTAGCCAACAGGTTAGACGTGACAGGTGGAAAGATGAACAGCGCGGAATTAAAGAAACTCAGGCTATCTCTGAACATGACACAGAAGAGCATGGCCATGATGTGCGGAGTGCCTTTGATCACCTATGAGAACTGGGAAAGGAATTCCGTAAGCAGGCCCGTCAGCCGTCTTTTAGAGCTGCTTTGGGTGCCGAAAAACAGAGATGAAATGATGAGATTGGCTTTAAAGGAAGTGAAAACGACATCTGAGGCTGAGTAAGAAGGGTTGACCACTAGCTGCTGTAACAGCCAGTGATCGGCTCACAATCAAAACCAAAGTCAGGAATTAAACCATGAGTAATCATGAAATCTATCACGGCTTTTGATGGTTGGGAATATAGTCAGGTATTTTTTAAAAACTGGCTTAATAGATGGATATCAGGAATATGACAGAAGAAGAAAAGCGGGAAAGGCTGGAGCGGTGCAAGCGTGATAATCCAGACCTGCCAGAAGAAATGATTATTGACGTTTTAAGGATAATGGATGAGAAGGCTGCTGGTACTTTCGAGACGGAACCATTCAGGTTTGGGACTGATGATGAAATACCAGACAATCAGGAATAAAGGCGGTTTCCCGCCTTGGAACGTGGTGTCAGCTGGCTTTTTGCAGTCGTTTCAGTAATCGTCAGGGTTTTTCATGCCTTCCTGACCACTTCCTTTGTTTTATTTTTCCAAGATTTTCTTTGCCCTCCATTTTTATTGGCTGCAACTATCACTACGAACGTAGAATATCGTTGCAAGCCGCTATATCAGTCTGTAACATTCTCAATAAGGTTTGAAATGTTGCAGGAAGCCATTAATGAATAAGTTTGTCGTCTACCGTCGTGTCTCTACTCAGAAACAGGGTGACAGTGGTTTGGGTCTGGAAGCTCAGGACAGGGACATAAACCTGTACCTTGAGAATTATGCCGGTGAGTATGCAGTGATTGAATCTTTCACTGATGTAGCGTCCGGTGCCAACGGTGATCGGCCAGAACTACAGAAGGCCATTAAGCTGGCCAAAAAGGAAAGGGCAATTCTACTGGTGGCCAAACTCGATCGGTTAAGCAGGAAGGTGTCTTTCATTGCCAACATGATTGAGGACAAGAACCTTCAGTTGATTGTGTCGTGTATGCCTCATGCCGATAAGTTTCAGCTTCATATTTACGCAGCACTGGCAGAACAGGAACGGGAATTTATCAGCATACGTACCAGGCAGGCACTGAAAGAAGCCAGGAATCGTGGCGTTAAGCTGGGTGGTTATCGTGGTGCTACTGAGAAAATGAACGAGGCAGCCAGAGCCAAGGCGGATAATGAAGCTGAAAAGCTCAGAGGGATCCTGTCACCTCTGGTTAAGTCTGGTGCTTCTACCAGAGCTATTGCTGATCACCTTAACAAGGCTGGCATTAAGACTGCCCGAGGGAATGAGTTTCAGTCTATGCAGGTCAGCCGGTTGATTAAACGGCTTGAGCTGTGTGCGTGACCTTCCAGCTGGCCAGAGGAAAGGAAACGTCTTTTCTATTGGCCAGTGGCTCTTTAACATCAGTGAACCAGTTGAGACCAGAGGTAGCCAGCGATGCCAGATGAAACCGTACACGGGAAGAAGACCGCAACACCTGTGGTGAAGGCCACTATTCAGAAGAAGGCAGATAAGCCAGTAGAAGCAAAGGCAGAACCGGCCAGGAAGAAGCCGGTGAAGAAGCAGAGCAAAAACCAGAAGGTGAACCGCCGTAACATTGAGCGGTTAATCAGTCGCTGGCCGGACCTGTTTTGTGATCCACCGAAACCACTGGCTATCGGGATCTATGACGACCTGATGGCACAGCTGGGTCAGGAAGAAGGCCACTCATGGGTGAAGCGTGGCGTGTATAGCTGGGTCAACAGTTGGTCTTACAAGAAAGCCCTGGCGGCCGGTGGTGCCCGTTTTAATCTGGATGGTGAGTCCGGTGTGGTATCGCCAGAGGAACAGGAACACGCGACTGAGCGGCTGAGTGAGATGTATAAGCAACGGGAAGCCGAGAAGGAAAGGCGGAAGCTGGAAAAGAAGCGGCTTGAAGATTGAACCGGCTGCTGATTGGCCGTATTCTGTTTTCACAGGTTTATATACGACAAAACCCAAGAGATGCGAACTCTTGGGTTTCTTTGTCAGCCTTTACGTGATGCGCATATCTCGAATGGCTATGTCTGGAATCTTAATGAACCAGGCTGGCCAAATCAAGGAACAACCATGGTCAGTCCTGCAAATACTCTTCAAATTGACCTGCTCGAACAGGATCGCTTCTACCAGATGGCACCGAAGCGGCCTTACTACGCCAAGGAAAAGGGCTGTCGCAGTTATATTGCCCAAAAATCTGTAGCGTTCAGGTTTCCCTACATCCAGCACAATCCTCCTGCACTGTGTCACTGGATGACGTTCGACCTCGATCATGAAAATCCGCTGATCTGGGATGATTCCGGTTTGCCGGAACCAAACCTTGTGGTGCGTAATCTGGAAAACCGTAAGTGTCATCTCAGTTATGCAATCGATTCCGTGTGTACCAGTCCATCTGCCAAGCCTAGGCCTTTGGCGTATGCAGCATCCGTTGAGGATGCTTACCGAAAGGTCTTGAAGGCCGACCAGTGTTATACCGGATTGCTGACCAAAAACCCGTACTCTGACGAGTTCAGTGCGCTGTACGCGCATGATTATGTGTTCACACTGTCTGAACTGGCCAAGCATGTGGAAATTGAACGCCACTATTGGACTCGTAAGCGGGCCGCTAATACTGACCAGTATGGATTGGGACGTAATGTTGCCCTTTTCCATAACCTGCGGTTCTGGGCCTATCCCGAGGTGCTTGTTTATCGTGAGAATGGAACATCTTACGAACAGTGGATGAAGGCGGTTCTCAGCCAGTGTGAGAGCTACAACGCATTTGATAGCCCGCTGCCTTACGGTGAGGTGAAGAGCACAGCCAAGAGCGTCGGCAACTTCTGCTGGTTCAAGTACTGGCCAGAAGGTAAACCGGTTAGACGTGGTGCCATGTCTGCCAGCTTTGCACAAAGTCAGATACCGCTCGATCTCACAGCACGTCAACGGTTGTCAGCCAGGCGTACAGCTGAGATTAAGCGGAGCAAGACAGAAGATAAGATTATTAACGCCATAGGCGATCTTACTGCTCAGGGAAAACGAGTTACCAAGGCGGCTGTCGGTCGAATGATCGGTATGCAGCGAGACAAGGTATCCAAAAATTACAGTCATCTTTTTATTGGCTAAAAAGCGTGTCCTTAGGTGTACATCAGGTATCAGCAGGTTTGCCTGGTTCTTTTGTTCCGCCTGCATTTCTTCCCTTCCTGCCATGGCCTAAAAAGCGTGTCCTTAGGTGTACATCAGGTATCAGCACCGATAGGTGTTCTTCCAGAGTATGTTGATCAATCAGTCTTACGTGCTGGCGAACGCTAGTGAGCTTCGTTGTTATTGGGAAGCGAGATCGGGTGCAAGTGTGGTCAGGTTGTTGGCAAGGTGGGTGCAATCCTCGAAGAGGTTGTGCCTGCCTTGTCAATGGCCTGTCCATACGGTCCCGTAGGGATGTGCCTGATCTTGAGCTTCCTGCTTGTGCCATCCGGTGTTGGGAAACCTTGCCTGTTTTTCCCAATATAGGTTTTCGTTCATGGCGTTTTCATGTTGGGAAAAAATCAAAAATTCCCAATATTTATATGGTGGGAAAATCGTCCCTTTTTTATTCTTGGTTGTTCTCCGGTTTCCGAAATCCTCACATTTTCGGAAAACGCCATTGCCGCGGTGGCCAGTGGTGTTCGCTGTCCGGTGTGGCCTGTCGCCTTATAACCCGTTTTGGTTTCTGGACGGTGTTGTGTGAGTTTCTACCGGTTCTTACAGGGTGTTTTCTACGCAATCAGAATTTATTTCTTTTGTGGTCGGGTCTTTTTACCGGTTTCTACAGGGAGTCTCTGACACACTCAGATATTTGTTTTTCCATTCCAGAGAGTTTTTACAGGTTCTTACAGGCAGGTTCTGGCCTGTAAATAAAAAAAACCGGCGCATGTTATACCGGCTTAAAGTCTTTGGATGGGTATGGATAGTTTGTGTGTTCTGTCAGTCGCCAGTGGTTTCCTCAGTTACCTCCTCTTCCTCGGCTGAATTTTCTGCCTGTTCCTTCTGCTCGATGAACCAGTCGCTTAAGGCCGTCAGGTCTTTTCCCTTTGCCTGTGAGGGTACTTCCCAGTGTTTGGATTCGGCGTCGTACAGGGCATAGATTGCCGGAAGGATACTGCCAGGGATGACCGGTTGTGCCCAGGCGTCCATTTCCTGGTTGTCGCCCAGGTAACTGGTTTCCACGATCCAGGCGACTACCGGTGTCATGTCGATGGGAAGCTGACTGAGTGGATTTGATTCGGTGGGTTCGACGACGTAAACCGGTCTTGAGTTGGAAATGATTTTTACCGGCTGGTCTTTTTTTTCACAGCTCATCATTCGTCCTGCCTTTTTTGTTGATGGAATGCGGCTTCAGGATAGGTTCAGTCCGGTGAAGTGCTGATTATTTTCGATTTCCTTGCAGGCAGAAAAAAACCGGCGCATTTCTGAACCGGCTCTTGAAAGTAATAGCATTCCAAGTGTGGTTAATCCTTTTGTGTTATTTCTGCCTTTCCGGTTGGGTGGTATCAGTTACCGGATGAATTGGTGTCAGTTACCGGATGAATTGGTGTCAGATGAGGTCTTTCCAAAAAACAGGGCAGCTGCTTTCTTGCAGGCGGCTCTCAGGTCTGGATCCATTATTCGGATGACCGGGATCCGGTTGTTTTTCCGTTTTTTCATCAGCTGACGCTTCTCGTCAATCATAATACGTTTAGCCCGTCTACTTTTAGCCTTCGTTTTTCGTTGACCCATTGACTTTTCCTTTTCGAGATGCGCCTGCCCCCAAATATGGCCGCCATACGTTGATTCTGAGCGGTTTTCTCTGGTTTGCCCTTATGGTTGGATGCCGTGGTTATATTGTGGCTTAAAACGGCTCTCAGTGGCTTTTCCTGCCATTGGTGATTAATGGCAGGAAATCAGCAGTCACTTGTCGTTCCGGTCCTGGTTCTCTGACTTCAGCTTGTGGTTCATTAACAGCACGGTCTGGTTTTGCTGCCGTAACTCACCGCATTCGGTGGATAGCTCTCTGATCCTGGCTTTGGCTGAATCCCGTTCGGCGGTGAGGGTGGCTATGGTCTGGATCTCGTCCTGCTGCTGTTTCCTGAGTGATGCCAGTTCACTGTCCAGCTGACTTATCCTGGTGTTGCTGTCATCACGACGGGCTTCAAGGGTGGCCACAGTGGTGTTCAGTTTCAGGATGTCTGCCTGCTGCTGCTCAAGGGTGGCCTGCTGGCGTTCCTGCTTTGCCGTGGATTGTTCCAGCTGGTTCTTCAGGTTGTTTGCTTCTACCCGGTTCTCTGTAGCTTCCTGTCGCTGGGTTTTTGCCTGCTGCCTGGCTTCGGCCAGTTCCTGCTTCAGCTGCTCATTGAGTCCACGTAGCTGAGCGGCTTCGTCGGCGTGGTGTTCCTTGTCTTTGTTGGCCCTGTTCAGGTCATCCCGCAATCTGCTGACTTCACTGTGACTGGCGGCCAGTTTCTCATGCAGGCGGATAGCCTCGGTTTGCAGCTGGTCATGGGCTGCCTGTGTGGTTTCCTGCTGCTTCTCGGCAGTCAGCAGCCGGTCACCGTAGTTTGAAAGTTCGCCTTCAAGGCGGGCGACTTCCTGCAAGGTTTCATCCCGTTCGGTATGGGCATCCATGACAGCACTCTCTGCTTCTGCCTGTACGGTAATCAGTTTCTCATTAGCCAGCCTGGAAGCCGCTTGCCAGAACTCGGACCCCAGCCGGTCCATGACGGTCTTCAGTTCCCCGGGCATATCCAGCACCACCGCCTGTATGGTCTTGCGGCCTTCCCGCCATTCCCGCAGCACTGGTGAGATGGTGGCAAAGGAACCACCGCCCAGATGCTCGCGTACCGAGGCCATGGTGGCCTTTGCCCCGTCCCGTTCCAGTGCCTCAGCTGCCTGAATGATCTCTTCTCTGGTGATCGCCATGAATGGTTACTCTGGTTTGTGTATTACTGTATGTAATGTATGTTGTATCATACATACATTACATACAGTTTAGCCAGTACCTGTGTAGCTTTTTTTTCGGCAGGGTGCTTTGTGGGTGATTCTCCAGATGGTAGCGAGTTGGTGTCCGGCTACCGGGAAAAAACATGTATGTGAAAACCCTCTAAAATCATGTCAATTGTCTTTAACACCAAAGAAAATTACCCTATAGAAATCTGTAAGCTGCCTAATATTTTTTTTCTCAGAAAAAAGGCTGCGGCTAACCGGCCAATATATGACTTTCCTCATATATCTACTGGTACGGAAAGCGTTGTGGCCTTTA
>NW_026262900.1:0-31442 GCF_025434085.1 Hippocampus zosterae | reverse complement strand
ACTTGGCCTTGTAGGAGGGGTCCAGAAAGGCCATGATGTGCTCGCGCTCCTCCATCTTGATGGCCTTCTGCTTGTACTCGTCGAGGGCCTTGAGGCGCTGCTGGTAACTGAGCTCCTCCTTGCGCTTGTTGACCTGCCAGGCTTTCTGGCCGTTCTGCATCTTCTTCAGCACGTCGATCTCCTTCAGGGAGGGGCCCGCAATGTCCTTGAAGTTGATCTTGCGGATGAAGTCGTAGTTCAGGTCGTCTTGGTGAACTCGTCTCGGAACAGCCGCACTCCCGGGGGCTCGGGCGCTGTTAGGAACCCCCCCACCTGCGCCTCCCCCATCTCCTCAAGGAACTTGTTGATCCGCAGGCAGCGGCTCTCGCCGATCGAGATGTCGTTGGCGTACTTCTTGAAGATGACCTGGATGACCTTGATCCCAAACACCACCCGCTTGCGGACCTTGTCCTCCAGGTGCATCCGGACTGTCCACTGGAAGGGCAGCGGCTTGTTTATATTCACGAAGCACAGTCTCTCTCCCTGCATGCTCCACACCTTGAAGGCCATGTCCAGCCCGTTGGGCTCCAGCTCCATGACCGTCAGCGAGGTGATTGAGTCCTTGTGGGCCCGCAGGTCGAACGCTGGGGTGACCTCTCTCGGTTAGCCGCGTACCAAGAAGGGCTCGAACTTCTGCTTGTTTGATCTAGGAGATGAAGTTTTCTTTGATCTGCCGGCAGGCGTTGTAGTTCAGCCTGGTGTTCTCTGGCCGCGAGAGCCGTAGATTCCGGACGGCCGCCCTGAGGAGTCGACCGACAACAGCCGGCCCGCAGACCCCCCCCAGGAAGCACAGGGCAGCCTGCGGGACTTCGTTTTCGATGGCCAGTTCAAGATGCATGTGCTGGTATAGCTGTGCAGCGCCTGACAAGGCTAGAGAGTCGACCAGCTCGACGCGGAAGCTGGCCTCGGAGTAGCGAAAGGAGAGCAGGTGGAGGGTGGACTGGTTGGTCGCCACGAGCATCAGGCCCAGCCCGTTGAAGAACTGAAGGGCAGTGGGTTATTCGGGTGAGGAGAACTGGATGCTCATGAGCAGCTTGGCAAACTCGTAGTCCCAGATGTACAGGCAGGAGTCGTCGGAGCTGCCGATGGCGATCAGGTTTGTGGTAGACGCTGAGCTCCATGAAGGTCACCTCGCGCGCGTAGAAATTGCCGCGCATCTCGCGGACCAGCCCGAAGCCCGTGCGGAACTCCTTCTGGACCAGGATGGAGCTGTCCCAGCCGGCGCTGACGAATATCTTGTTCTCGTAGTCGAGGCGGAGGCAGCTGACCTCATTGGTGTGGGGCACCAACCGGGAGAGCAGCTCGCCCGTGAGGCTCGAGAAGCAGAGCAGCTCGCCCTTGTGGTTTCCGATCAGGAATGTCTTGCTGTTCTGCACGTTCCGGAAGATGGCGATCTCCTCGCTGTCATCGAACAGATCAGCGAAGATGTGCTTGACCCGGCCGGTCGCGATATCGTAGAACCGCACGTCCCGCCGCGTGCACACCATTATGTGCTCCTCGGTGAGGCAGCACTCCACTCGGATGGGGTAGGCCTCGTCCCGCTGCTGGGCCTCCGGGGGCTCCAGAAAGCTGATGTAGGACAGGCGGTTGCCCACGAAGGCGACCCTCTCCTCCAGGTTGAGCAGGCGGGTGATCTTGGTCTTCCTCCCGAACTCAAGCGTCTGCACACACTTAAGGGAGCGGATGTCCCAGAGCTTGACAGTGCCCTTGTCATCGGCAGAGGCCAGCATGGGCGTGTTCTCCAGACAGACCATGCTGGTCACCATGCTCAGGTGCGAGGTCAGCCGCCCCTTCAGGATCGTGTCGAAGTAGGTCGGGTTTATCTCGAAGCAGTTGATCTTGTTCTCGTAGCCCAGTGAGAACAGCACCTGGTAGTTCGCACTGAACAGGATCTGGTGCAGGCCTGCCCGGTGGTTTGGCATCTCGATGCTCATGACCACTTTCCGGTCGATCTCTGACCACAGTAGCACCTCCGTCCGCTCGATGTGCTCTTTGCCGCGCCCCTCCGCACGCCGGTAGACTCCCACCGCCAGCAGCTTCAGGTAGGCCACCTCGCAAATCGAGGCCACATGGCCGGCAGGCAGGGCGATCTGGTGGTCGAGCTCGCCCGAGGCGATGTCCCAGACGCTGATGCTTTCGGAGCGGTCGGTGGTCAGCCACAGGGACAGCTGCTCCATGAAGTAGATGTGGTCGCAGCCGTTGGGGCAGATTCCCCCCACCGAGAAGGACATCTCGTAGCTGAACCCGTCGTTGGCGTCCCAGAAGGCCAGACTGTAGTCCTTGAGCACCGCCCCCACCCGCAGCTGGCGGTTCGAGAAGGTGAACGACATGATGTCGCGGGCGGTCTTGCAGTCCGCGCGGGGGCGGATAACCCCCACCTGGGCCAGCGCCAGGTCGTAGACCCGCAGGTGGTCGGACATGGAGTCCAGGGTTATGATCCGGCGGATGTCCCGGGCGTAGCAGGCCGCCTTGATGCCCTTCTTGTGCCGGGTGTTGTCGGTCACGGTCAGCCCCTTCGCCAGCTTGCGGATGCCGGTGGTGTTGCAGCCGTAGATCACGGGCGCGTGGGTGTCGATCTCGCGGATGCGGGCGATCGGCTGGACTGTCTTCTCGCTGGGAAGCAGTTTGGTCTTGACAACGCAGTCGGACCCGCGCGCCAGGGAGGCCCGGTAGCACAGGAAGTTGGTGATGTCGATGAAGGCGATGGTGCTGCCCGAGATGGAGTTCATCTCAGTGATTTCCTTGAAGAGGTCGACCAGGGCGATGGCCAGGTAGAGCGTTTCGTCCTCCTGGTGGTCGATCGCGTTCAGGAAGAACCGCACGAACTCCACCAGGTCCAGCCCCTTCTCCTTGAACCGGTACACCTTTTCGATGCGGTCAATGCTGATCCGGTCGAAATAGTTCACCAGGAACTCGACCGTGAACTTGCTGATCAGCTGCACGCCTGGGGGTTGCGGTAGGCCACGATCTTGCCGAGCAGCGAGTCCAGTTCCCTGAGCTCGCCCTCCTCGACCAGCTCGATCATCCAATTATCTGTCACGCAAGGCCAGTTTAATATGGAATGCATGGTTTGTCAGGAAGAGGGGCGGGCCGAGGTCCTGCCTTGCGGGGCCATCTGCAGGCTGTGTCTGGCGAGCTTTCTGACCGCAGAGGTGCAGAAGATCAGTTTCGCCCCCGGACAGAAGATCGCCTGCCCCCTCTGCTCTGACGGCAATGAGGTTCGGCATTATAGCTCCTACGAGTTCTACCGCGAGCGACTGGGCGATGAGCAGCAGCTGGCCGTGGACGAGGTCCTCACTGTCAAGCTCCTGCAGCTGTCTGAGGACGTGCTGCCCTGTCCGGGCTCGGCCTGCAAGAGCTACTTCGTGAAAGGCGAGTTACTGTGCGACATGGCCTGTCCGGACTGCGGACAGGTGGTGAAGTCCGAGCGGCCTGTGTTGGAGCGGCTGGTGACGTCGGTAAGCGACCAGGCCTCGGGGATGGTCAAAGAGCTGCTGAGCCAGCCCTGCCCCTCCTGCGAGACTCCGATCATCCGCAGCTTCGGGTGTCCGCACATGACCTGTGAAGTGTGCCGGGCAGAGTTCTGCTGGCACTGCGGCCGCAATTACATCATGAGCAGGCCCTCTCACACGAGCCTACCAGCTGCATGCTCATCGTGGTCGTCAAGCTGGTGATGGCCTGGAACCTGGCCTTCAGCCTGGTCCTGGCCACCTGCTCGGTGAGGGTCTGGCGAATGCTGCTGCACAGTCTGGCCCAGCATGAGAAGCTGCTCCTCTGGAGCCCGTTGGTCACAGTGCTGAACGAGCTGGCTCTGGTGCTGTTGCTGCGGGGCGGGGGGAAGGCAGGGCTTGGGGCGGCTGGCACGCTAGGATTGATACTGGGGGTATTGTGGCTTGGGGCAGGCGGAGTGCCTGGGAGGGCTGTTGCGGCTGCTCTGCCTGGAATGGGCCGTGAACGGGACATTACTGGGACTGCTGGCACTTGAGGCGAAGTGGTTTCGCAACATCGTCTGAAGAATCGAATTCACAGGAAGTCGGGGGCCTGCTCCTGCTGGCTGAACAGGGCCACCAGTTCGCCGATTGTCAGATGCACGTGCTTCTTCTTGAGCTTGAAGTCCAGCGAACGGTCCTCGAAAGGCTTCAGCAACCGCTGGTATTCCAGGAAATTCTTCTGCGCCTCGGCGAGGGGCTCCTCGCCCTTGAGGGTGAAGAGCAGCAGCACCACGAAGAACAGCACTTTCTTGCACTCTGGTCAGCAGCCCACCGTACCCGTCGAAGGACAGCCCCTTGCGCTCCCCCACCAGCTCCACGTAGTAGCTGCGAGGGCCCAGCACCAGCACCGCAAACTTGGGAGGGGCCTCGAAGAAGGCAGTGAGGTGTTTGAGCAGGACCTGCTCCTTGTCGACGTAGAACCTGCAGTCCACCTCTCTCCCGCCCTCGATCACCAGAGTTTCGAACGACTCCATGTTGACCAGGCAGAGGTTCTTTTCCTTGTCCTTGTCATTGTCGACCCGGTTGTACTTGAAGAACCGCATCGCGATGGCCCGGTCGGCAGCCCCACTCGCCGGATGTTGCGCGACAGGGTCCGGTCCCTCTGCCTTGCTCTCCAGTTCGTTCCTGCTGACCGCCGAAGCCAGCCCCGCCCGTAAGCGGCTCCTGAGAGAGCAACCCGCGAGCATAGACGATATCGAAGAACATGCTGCTCGAGGGCCTGAGGATGGTCCTGAAGGCATTCCCGCGCTCCTTCTGCCGGTACCGGTGGGCCATCTCCGCCTCCCGATCATCCAGCTCATCGAACCGTGCGATCAGCTTTCGCATATGATTAGTGAGTAGTCGGAGGTGCATCCGGTGGTCAAGACCATGCTGGTGCAGGGCTGGTGGATGCACTTCAGCCTTGAGTTTGAGATCTGCTGGCACCTCGGGCTGGTGGCCCTCGCTGTGGCAGTCGGGGCTGCCAGCCTCGCCACCTCCCGCCATTAGCTCGACCTGGTCCTCCCCTACACCACTGAAACCAGCCTGCTTTTCTCCTTAGAGCAAGACCAAGAAGCACCCATTTACCTGCTCTACCAGCTCGACAACTTCAACCAGAACGACAAGAGCTACAGCGAATCCTTCAACCAGGCGCAGGTGCAGGGCCGCGAAATCAGCCTCAGCCAAGCCAAGGACAGCTGCGGGTCGTTTTAATTACAATACTCGGTCGACCTCATTCACAGGTCAGTCGCTGTCCAACATGGCCCCGAGCAACCCCTGTGGATAAATTGCCGACACCTTTTTTCAACGACTCCTACCGACTGTTCCGAATCGACCAGAAGGCTGAGTCCAATGTGCCGATCAACGAGACTGGAATCGTCTGGCCCCAGCTCAAGTAGCTGTACCGGCCGAGTGACACCCCCGAGGCGCAGTGGGTCGACCCCAGCGACGAGCATTTCATCGAGTGGGCTGAAATTGCATCCTTGCCTCGGTTCCGCAAATTGTGGGGCAGGGTCGAGCAGCCCCTTCCGAGAGGGCAATACAAACTGATCATCGCGAACAACTACCAAGGGTTTTCCAAAAATGTAGTGCTCCAGACTCTGGGCCCCTTCGGCGGAAGTGCCCGGTTCCTGGGAGTGATGCTGCTGACCTTGGCCTGCTTGACCGCAGTGCTGGGGCTGGCCAAGTTCGCGATCCGAGTCTCCGACTGATCGTTATATCTCACATGGAAGGTAGGAAAGTGCAAGTCCTGTACTGCAGAGGGTGAGGCATTCTTGGCAGGGCCAAGATGCTGCGCCAGGCGGTATCGAAGGCCTTCCGGGTGCCGGTGGGCTGTGAGTTTGATGGGTAGGCTGTCGGCAGGATCACGGTGGTGGTGGATGGGCAGACTGCCTGGAGCGGCAAGCCCTCTTAGGCAATGGACCTGGCAGGGGTGGTGAGCAAGCTCAAGTCGTTTATCTGATCGGTCAAGGATGATGACGGACTGCCCTCAAGGCTGGCAGGCAGGGCCTGATAATTGATTGATACGATCAGAATGTGCACCTGCCTGCCTCTCTGCCTGCTGAAGTTCTCGATCAACCTCAGCTCGATCATGACGATCCTGCTGTCGCTCTTCTGCTTCGGCTGTCAGCCTCTGACCAGTGACCATCTTCGGCTTTGCGGACGGAGACATCTGGGCCGACAACAAGAGCAGCCGCGACGTCATACTTTACACCATGCTGGGCATCTCGATCTGCCTGCTGCTCATGGGCATCTCGGGGGTGCTGGGGGCTCTGCGCAAGAGCTCCTGTCTGCTGACCATCTTCGCAACCGGCACAGTGGTCTTTTTGGTTATCTTCGCAGCCATCGCCATCATCTCCTTCGTGTTCCCGACGGAGGTGTTCCCGTAGACAGACCTGCGAAAACGACATATGGGCAGCGCTGCACAACCGGACCGAATAGGCCCGGGGCACATTCTGCAAGAAAGGCTGTCCTTGCTACAACCCCACCAACTACACCTACGCTCAGTACGCCAGACTTCTGGCTGCTGGCTACGTCAACACTTCGGACGAGCAGGGTCCGACCAAGTTTGACGAGTGCGAGGGACAGAAACAGACACCCATGGATATCTCACTGGGGGCGATTGAAGGGCTGTTCGACTGCTCGGGATGGTGCAACGGGACCACCTGGCCCGGACTGTACTACCAATTCCAGGGCACGAAGCACGGACTGCCTGTCACCAACCGGACTTGCTACAACGAGCTGCGGGAGTTCGGGTACAGCTTCTCCCACATCATCGCGTACAGCACGGCAGGCATCACCGCGCTGATCCTGATGAACCTGTGCTGCATCTGCGGGCTGTGCTGTCACGAGTCCAAACGCGAGGAACGCAGCTATTACAGTCGGCTGGTCTGACTTCACCACACTTGCGCTAGTCCCTTGCACCTCCTTACCTCCTTCCGCAGCAGGAATGCGTCGTGCTCCTGCTCCCCCAGCTGGTAGTAGTCTGCCAATCGGCCTTTCCGCTCGAACCCTTGCCGCTCGTACATTCGCTGGGCAGGCTCGTTGAAGGTTATCACGTGCAGCTCTACGGCGGTCAGTCGCTCTCCTTCCGCCTGCTGCATGGCTCGCAGCAGGCCTGCTCCCAGGCCCTGGCCCCGCAGTTCGTCGATCACCCCGATCGTCATTATGTACGCCTCCACCTCGCGGAAGTACCAGCGCGAGATAGGCCAGTACGAGGCCGGACTGGTGCGCCAGACGATGGCCCCCACGACGGCCTTTCGGGTATTCTACTTCCGCTTGTTGAACAGCTCGGCTTCCACCACGATCGCCTGACTTTGCTGCCCGATGCCCTTGTAAAAAGACGGGCCGTACTTGACAGGAAACCATTCACTGTGTAGGACCTAGAGCTGTTGGCTATCGGACTGTAAGTAAGGGCGGAAGGCGGTGCGCCGGACTGTGTAGCCCTGGGCCAGCAACCCGTGCACTTCTGCCCGGAGGGGTTGGCTCTAGCCCTCGGGAAAAGAGGGTGATGGCATGGTAATCAAAAGTCATTTGCCCCAGTGTCGTCTAAGGGAATTCCGCCTTGCTAGGTACTCACTGATGTCCTTCCGCATCTTCTTCTTGTAGTCTCGGTTCCATACATCGATCAGCTTGCTCGCCAGCCGCTAGTTCTGCCGCTATGTTTCCAACCGACGTCTTCGGCTCTGGCCGACATCAGCCGCGGTGGTAGTTCCTTGCGGAGGAGCCGACCATGCCCTGCACTACGGACAGCTTGCTTAAAAGGCGGGTGTTTTCCTTCTCGATGCGGAGCTCCGCCATCTGCTGGTTGAAGGGCCGGCTGTGCTCCTAGCGGACACGAACCATGCCTAAAACGGAGGTTACGGCAGAGCGAGGTCTGCTGGCCATAGTCTCGAGGTCGCTAATGGGGCGGTTTGAGCGCCTGCCTGCCGCGTTTGAAGAACTGGGAGTTGCTGGTCCTGTCAACTCGTGGCACGTGATCGGTCATTAATGTAGCATCAAAAGAGAGTCGAGGCTGAGAAGCACGTCGAGAAGGCACGCGAAAAGACTACCAAGGGACTGTTCCGCTGGAGCAAGGATTACGCTGGAGCCGCCCTCTGACTATGACCGGGCGCTCGCCTGCTACAAGGTCGTCAAGGACTGGCCTGCCTGCCTTTAGGTGCTTGACCGTCTCTACCACTGCAACGACAAACTGAACGACCAGTGGGCCAAGGCACGCAATCTGCAGAACAAGCTCGAGCTGGTCATCGATCATGACCTCAGTCCGCCTGCCGAAGTGTTTGAACTCGGCTGTAAGGCCATCCAGGGCCTGGCAGTGGCTGGCGGGGTTTCAGAAGGGGTCAAGCTTGCAACCAAGGCTGAAAAGGCCCTGGCTAAGTCTGAGCCCGACCTGGCTGGAAAGCTAGTCGCTGAGGCCATGCGGCTTCTCCAGGACATCGAAAGCGATTCGACTTACGACCAGGAGCAGCTGCTGTTTCTGCGGGTAGGAAGGCTGCTGGAGAGCGGACAGGCGGAGCAGGCGGCTGGACTTTATTGGCAGCGGCTGACTGCCCCCGGCAAGGGCAAATTCAACTTTGAGCAGTACAGCCTGAGCTACATCCTGCTGCTGATCATCGCAAATCAGCCCAAACTGGCAGAGGACCGCTTTTCTGAGCTGATCGTTCTCAAGGAGGGGAAGGAGTTCATCTCCTCTAGTGAGTATGAGTGCGCGGACAGGCTGCTGACCGCCTTCCAGAAGGGCGACCAGGCTGCATTTATTAAGTACCAGGCCAGGCCCGCCGTCTCGGGCATGTTTCCCGGCAGCCATCCCCCGCGCGCTGAGGAAGGTGAGCCTGGTCGCCCCGCAGGAGGAGAGCGAAGAGGCGCGGCGACAGCGGCTGGACGAAATGGTTCTATGAAGAATTGATTTCATCTGCGGCGGGACCTGCTCTTGGAGCGAGACCTGGAGCGCTTGGACTTGGAGCGGGAGCTGCGGGACTTGGACCTGGAGCTGCGGGACTTGGACCGGCGTTTTTTCGGGGGAAGGGATATTGTACTTTTCCCGCCACTTTTCCATCTCCCTGAGGTAGTCGTCGTAATCGTCCTGGAACTGGTCCGACATCTTTTCCTTTTCCTTCTCGGGGTAGTCCTCCCACATTTTGCTGATGACCTTCATGATGGCCCTCCCGTCCAGGTCGGGGTACTTTTCCTTCACGCTGTCCATGACATCCAGGCGGTACCTGAAGAAGTTGGTCATCGGCTTCTTGGGCTTGGCCTCCTCCGCCTCCTTTGAAATCTTCATATTATATTGCCCGCTAAATTCACTCGGATAACCATTGGTCTAATTAAGGTCAATGAATGAAATTTGACTCTGGAAGCAGTGCCACTGGACAACCAAAACTCTCACCGTTCGTTACCTCCCTCTTTGAAACTACATGGACTCCCTTTAGGTCAACGTGGTCATCATGGCCTTCCAGTGCTGCTGCTCAAGTCACTGCGCGATCAGCTGATCCCGCACTTCCACATGGACCGTCTGGAGCAGGCCCTACCGAGTATTGGACCGAAAAGATGCTGCTGTTGGAGGGCGGGCACAGCAAAAACTGATGGAAGATAAAAGACAGACAGTCTGGAGAAGGCGAGGTGATGATCATTCGGTGTAGATGAACTACTCGGGCATCTGGGTGCCTTCAGCAGGAGGAGCGGGAGCAGGCTTGGGAGGGTCAGCGGGCAGGCCCAGGTACTGCTCCTCGACGCCGGGCTGGGTGTCCTTGAGGAAGATGATGCCCTGGCGCTTGTCGCGGATCAGTGGGATGAAGCGGTTGTCCACCCAGGTGATGAAGCGGGTCTGCTTGTCCAGCACCCGGCTAGCGTTCTTCATGAGGTAGGTGCTGGGCTCATCCTTCTCCTTCTCGTCCTTCTCCTTGGGGGGCTCGATCTCCATCAGCGAGTCTTTCTTCTGGAAGGCCTTGGACTGCACGCGCCGTGCCGTCGACAGCTCCACCAGCGTGCTCTTCTTCTCCTCCTTGCGCTCGGCCTTCTGTATCATCGCCGGGTAGCTGAAGGTGCTCGGCTTGGCCTGGCACTTCCAGTTGAACGACAGCGGGATGCGGAAATCCGAATCGATTCCGATCAGGACGGTCGGGGACAGCGCCAGGCCCAGGAAGTTTATCAGAGGGTACCAGTGCCAGAAGTCGGTGAACACCAGCATCGCAGCCAACGCGAAGTCGTTGTTCCCGGTGCTGGACCGCAGCGAGATCTTCATATTCCGGCCGCCTGCGTCCAGGATGCCCACTGAGAGGATCACGCCCATCCGCACCAGCACGTCCTCGTGCTTTTTGGCCAGCACTGTGTCGATCAGCTTACGGAAGTCGGCCACCCGGGTGGCAGAAAGCGCACCGTTCAGCGCCAGCATAGCGATCGCCAGGAAGGCGGCCTGCCTGACGAACTCAGTGGTGTCGGTGAAGAAGGGCCAGATGAGGTCAGCAATGGCCTCGCCCTGTTCAAGGGGCCCCCCGACAGCGAGTGCCAGGCATAGTCCGTAGCGGATGTGGGGGTTGTAGGAGCTGGACATCATCTTCATGAGGCCGAGCAGCTCGGGGTTGTTGTGCAGCACGAAGCCCAGACAGATGACCGCCGTGCGCTTGATCTCGTTGGAGATGTCGCTGGACAGGGCGAGCAGCTGCTTGACGGCCTTGGAGTTGGAGGTGCCGAAGTGCGCCGCCGCCAGGTGCAGAGGGATCGCCCGCTTGATCGTCTGGCTGTTGGACAGCCCTGACACCAGGGTGCTGCTGGGCTTGCCGAGGGTGACCAGAGCGATAGCCTGGCAGATCGCGTTGTTGATCTTGTCGTGGCCGGACTCGAACCCGAGCAGGTCGGCCAGGACCTCCTCGCTGTTGGTGCTGGCCATGACCAGCCCGATGGCCAGGGCCGCAGCCTGGCTGGTGACGGCGGTGTCGGTGTCCAGGATGTTCTTGAGCTTTTCGTAGATGATGAGGTCTGCGGAGGCGAAGCCAGCCAGCCCGAGGCAGAGGCAGGCGCCGTGGACGATCGGCTCCTTGGTGTTCATGGTGGGGTTATCGATGACCCAGAGGCAGTAGTTGATGACTTCCTCGACCTTCTTGCCCGCAGTCAGCAGGCCCAGCCCGAACATTGCCCCGCCCACCAGGAAGGGCTCCTTGCCGTCAGGGTTCTGCTCGTGCAGGTACTTCTTGAAGACCTCGAGAGGCGGGAGCTTGGTGCCCTGGTGGATGAGGCCGAGGGAGGCCGTGCAGTTGAACTTGCCCCAGAGGTTGGTGTGGCTGACCCACTCGAGGTTTTCCTGGTCCTTGATGAAGGAGTCGTCCTGGGTGTACGCCTGAAGCATCGAGATGCTCAGCACTGCCGAGGAGTGCGCCAGCGAGTTCTTGTGCTCGATGGATTTCAGCTTGGCCAGGTAGTGCGGATCCGTCTGGCAGTTGTTCATCAGGAAAACGCTGTACAGCTCGGCGCTCACCTTCCCTCCAGGATCGACACCAGCTTCTTGCGCTCGCCTTCCCACTCGGGCTCGATCGGCAGGCTCTGAGTGATCTTGTGCACGAACCCGTGCGCCTAGCTTGCCTCCAGGGCGATCGTGTAAGCCAGCTCCCGGTTGCCCTGCTTCATCTGGTCGTAAATTAGCCGGGCTGCGTCTTCGTACCGGTTGAGCATCCGCAGCAGGCTCAGCAGCACCAGGAAGTCAGTGTCCCGACTGCAGCTGGCCCCGCCCTCCATGCGCTCCACCACGAAGTCCAGCAGCTGGGCCTTGAAGGGGTCAACCAGCCCTGCGAGGAAGGGAAGCACGGCCTGCATCAGCTCGGGAGGGGACAGGAGCCTGGCCACTTGCTGGATGAGCTCCATGCTGCTGCAGTCCAGGGCCAGCCCCAGCACCATTTTGTGCTCCTTTTTCTCAACCGAACTCCGGATGGCGGAGTCCACGAGTTCAGCCACCTTGGGGTCGAGTGGCTCGCGGGCTGCGGCCTGGCTGCCCCGGGCATCAATGTACTTTCGGACGCAGAGCTTGAGCATGCAGTCCTCGTACTCGGTGCGGGCGGCGGGCTGGAACAAGGCGCCCGCCCCCAGCGCGTAGTCCAGGGCAGCATCGTACTCCTTCAGGTGGAAGTGCAGCTTCGAGCACAGCAGGCTCGCCAGCTGCCCGTGGCTGGGGTGCTGGGCCAACTCAATTCTGGTCAGGATGGCACAGAGTCTTGAGCTCGTTGGTGATGATCGGCCAGGACTTGTCCACGATCAGCAGCAGGGCCTCCAGCCCCGACTTGACCAGCAGGGGCGAAGGATCCCGCAGCAGAGACATGACGCCCTCCACCTCCATTTAAAAATATTTAAATTTGCCCTTGATTAGGCATGTGCCGCGGGGTCAGGGGTACACGAATCATCAAGGCCAGTCCGCCCGTACGTTATCATCCGCCCCCGCTTCAACAATTAAATATGGCCTGCCCGGTTTAAATTCATGAATAGGCAACGCTCGACTGGGCGCAGGGGAAAGGCCCTTGATCTCGCGGGGGTGTAGGAGTGTCTGCAGGCCTTGCTGCACGATGCCCAGATGACCTTCTCCGGCCTGGTCGGATCCCTGAGCAGCGCGGCTGTGGCTGAGATCAGGTCTGGCCTCGAATCCTTCATGGACAGGTTTAAATAGGCGTTTCGCTGTCGCTTATTTCAACAGTCAGTCACAGACTTCGGCAGGTCCAAGCAGGTGGCTCAGGCGCACGGGCTCTACCAGGCAGGTGGGTGCAATCTCAGGTCAGAGTCATGCTACTCCGCTAGCAAGTCTGTTGGCTCGCCAGCCACTAGAGGCCGGAAGTCTCATAGCAGTTATAGTTGGATCCTTAGTAAAGGCAGGAAGGAGAGGAATACCGATACTGCGCTTCGGAAAATGGCCGGGAGGAAGAAAAACCCTTCTTCGCCTTTCAAAACAGGCATTCACAAGCTGAATATGGCCCTGCCAAGGATGCTGGATGAGCTGGCCAGTTAGCCCTTTCTGCAGCAGCAAGTCAGGAAGGAAACTTTTGCTGGGGAAATTACAAAAAAGCCTTCTGATAAGGTCCACAAATCGACTCCAAAGAGCAAGCGGAGTCACGAGCTAATTTAATCCCGCAAAGAGCAGGACTCGATGCAGAGCTTAATTCGGCGTCCTGAAAGGCATCAAACATTCGCCTCGCTCACAGAGGAGCAACTCGAGCACAAATAGGATCTCCAGACTGAGAAACACTTAAAGCAGTCCTAAGTAGAGAATAAATTAGTCCAAAATCAAAATCAGTCGTAACTGCCTTCTCGAATCCCTGTCTAGTAAAAAGCAGTCACCCATACCGCAGCCGATGATCACACCCCCAAAAAATCTCGTGAGCCTCCCCAGGCTTCGCACCAGGCTTCGCCCCAGGCTTCGCCCCAGGCTTCGCCCCAAACTTCGCCTCAGGCTTTGCCTCAGCCTTCGCCTCAGCCAGTACAACCTAACCAACCTCAGCAAAAGAGTGCAGGCCCTTCGAAAAAGAGGCCAAACGAACTACCTGTGGAGGCACAGGTGTTCAGGTTCAATGTGCTCGCGCAGGTAGTCAAGCTGGGGACCCAAAACCTCCGGAAATACAAGATCAAGTGGCTTCCGCAGGTGCTCTTGTATAAGGCCTACTACATGCTCCGGCAAACCCTTCCGCCCACCGAGGACATCAGCAAAGAAAACCTGATGCTGCGAGGCGCCTTGGAGCGCATGACCGGCCTCCTCAAGCCCCCGGACTCAGCCAGCCCGCTGCTTTCGCTGCAGGACTACGACTAATTTGTGGTGAGTGCAGTCCCTGTCCTCTACGATCTGTTCGAAACACTGCTGAATGAGCCTTTTCGGTACAACGAGGATTTTAAGGCCTATGAGGAGTTTTTGCTATGCCTGGGGCGCGGCATCCAAGTGTGCCACGACGGACCCGAACAGGCCTTCAGCTTTGATCCGAAGGCGTACCAGAACGCGCTGGCGGCCCTAAAGACGCGATCGATCAACGCCGAGCTGCTGGCGCTGCACCTCGAGCTGGAAAAGATGTTTTCCGAATGATTATCAGAAAAGAGTGTTTCTGGCATTGTAAAAGGCCTCGCAGGAGGACACTCCCTCCACCCCTTCCAGCTCCTCATTGACCTCGAGTTCGAACACTCGCTCCCCGAAAATGCGTTCCTGCAGGAGCATGCACCGCCCGTGCACCTGCTCTATGCCAGTCTTGCACTCATCGTCGTCTCGGAGCACCACAGGAACCGCCTCTCCGACCTTCAGCTTCATTTCTCGGTGGCCTTTGGTCGACAGGGCTATCTGCCTTCGCAGTCTTGAGACCGAGGCCTGCCAGTTGAGACTGGCAGGGATTTACTATACAAGCAGGGTGCAGGACTCGCTGCAGGCGGTCAGCTGCTGCCGTGCTTCTGCGATGGAGGAGACGTATGCGTGCAGGCTCTTTTGGAGGGTGGAAAGGCTGGCCTCCAGGTGCTCGAGCTGGGCCGGGCAGGGGTCTAGGAACGCGACATACTCATCCTGCACCTAGTTCTCCCGCAGATCTGGTTTGATAAAGCACCGGTATTTAACACGAATGTCCTTCTCCTCCATGACCCCGCTGGCGCTGCGCCTGGGCTCTTGACTGCACAGGACTTGGCTTGTCGTGAAATCTGCGGGTCGGGTGGTACGGGCTGTCGTGCTTTCGACAGGCCTGTGCTTCAGCCCGATGATACGATGCACCAGGTTGTTGTGCCGGGGGGTTATGCTCGGACCCTGGCTCTGGCGCTTGGTGACGCTCTGTGAAATGGGGTGGTTGTAACGGAAAGTCTGCTGTGTCCGAAGCAACAAGAAATCGCTTGATTCTCTGGGCTTGAGGGGCGTCGCAGGCACTTTGCTTTCGGACTAAGGAGCGAGTCGGGGGTGGGCATGGCTCTGAGCCCTGGGGCGGTACCCTGCCACTCTGATACTGATTTTGTCGGTGGTGCGGTTGAACAGGGGCTCGAACCGAGCAAGGTTACCGTCCTGCTGCCGCTTCGCAGGACCAGTGTCAAGCATCAATAAAATACAGTCACCTGAACGCTTCCTCAATAAAGTCCACCAGCCTGGGTTCCGAAAACCCTAGCAGCCGGGCCTTCACGCTCGCCTTGTCCCACCCTCCTTCCACCACGAACAGGCAGGGAGTGCTCTCCACCTCGAAGTGGGCCATGATCCCGGGGTCTGCGCCATCGACGCAGACCCGCAGCAGCTGGAGCCTGTCAGCACGGGCTTGCGTGTGCTCCTGCCAGAGCTCGTGCTGGCGGGCACAAATAGCGTTGTCCGAGTACAGCTCTAGAAAGTGCAGGGGGCGGGGGAGGCGGGGCACTGCCTGCAGCTCAGGGAGGGTGGAGATGTGCTGCTGGGGGGCAGCACAGCATCCCATGATATATCAATCAGCAGCATTTGCGGGTGGGGGCGAGCTGCTGCAGCTGGCTGTTCCATTCGTCGATGTCATAGTCGAGGCTGAACTCGGGGTCAAGCCTGAGCAGTCTGCACACTTTGTCAAAGAACTTAAGGCTGCCTTCCACGAAGAGGTCTTTGTAGGCCAGGGTCATCTGCTCTCCGTCCTTGGCCAGGCTGCCCTGCACCCGGGCCTTGTCCTGCGCCCTGGCCTTCGCCTTGTCGCTGATGTTCTTTAGTACCTCTTTGAGAAAGCTGTATTCGCCTCGGAAAGAGCCGAGGTATTGCTGCCGGTTGGGCTGGGGAGTGCACCTGCAGATCACTTCGACCACCCGTATCTCGCGGATCCGCAGCAGGATTTCGTAGTACTGGTCCCGCAGCACGTCCAGGTCCGCCTCCACGTTCTCGCTGTTCTCGGGCTTGTTCGTGATGCTGCGGATGGTTTCATCCCTGAAATTTGAGATCTTCATGTTTTAAAAAGGTCATAGCATTAGGGAGGGACGGACGAAAAACCTGGGCAATGTATGGCAGCCGTGTAGAAGGAATCAAACCTGGGGCAATGTATGGCAGCCATGTAGAAGGAATCGATCATCAGCTGGTGGACAAGGACTCGTTGTTGAACATGTCGTAGACTAGCCGGTCGAAGCTGTAGTCCAGCATCATTTGGGCTCGCTTGCTGCCTAGTTTGGTCTGCCGATGCCGCTTGCGTGCCAGGGCCCGCTCCACCCCCCGCTCTGCCTCCAGCTCTTTCTCCATCAGGATCGACTGCACCTCGGCGTGGTTCTTCTCGTAGTCCGCCCAGCCCTGCTCGTGAAGCATGCCGATCACGTCGATGTCCTCGTCGTCTGGCTCGGCGATGGTGCCTTTGCGGGAGGTGGTCAGGCGCTTAGGCGATGGAGGCTACTCGGCTTGGTACTCTCTGGCTGCGGGGGTGAAGAATTTCTACTTATAAAAGGAGAAGATGCCAGCCTGCTAGGCGGCTTCGAGGCTCGCACGTTTGGCGAGGTCCTGCACGGCCAGATCGAGCTGCGCCTAGAGCGCCTCATACTCCTGGAAAGGCGCTTTGGTCAGCATCCAGTGCTGCGTGAGCGTGAGGCAGTTGCAGATGAAGCAGTCGGCCCACTGCCCGATCGCCTGCATGAACTCCAGCACTTCCGCGTTGGACTCCTGCACCAGCTTGAAGTTCATCTCAGAGTAGCCTGACTTGACCCAGCCGACCTTCTGGAAGCTGCCCAGCTCACCCTGTGCCAAGCGCAGGGGTTGCTTCAGCTCCTCGCGCAGCAGCTGGATGAAGGACATGCTGCGCACCAGACTGTCAATCCTGAAGGCGCATTCTTTGGCGACCGGCTCAGCCAGCTCGGGGCCCGTGTCGAGCTTGCTCTGGAAGAAGAGTTCGGGGTCGTCGTCGTTGATCTGCTTGCTGTAGCTCTGGCACTGGGTGGTCAGGTACCTCGAAAACAGTGACTCCAGCAGGAAGGTCTGGTGCATCTGCTAGGCCAGCAGCTCTGACAGTTCTTTGGCGGCCTGCCGAGTCAGCGTCAGCAGGCTGAAGCCCTGCCGGGCCACACCCGGCAGCACTCGTCCCTTCTTCAGGTTGATAAGCAGCGAGCGGGCCACGCGAGTGATCTGGGCGAGTGCACCATTCGCCTCAGCCAGCTCCTCCTCTCGGCTGACGCGCTTGGGAAAGAGGTGGGGCCGGACCGAGGCCAGCAGCCGAGAGGGCATGATGGAGTTGTAGGCGGAGTTGACCGAGCTGGTGCGCTTGTTCAGCAGGAGGAGGGCGGTGAGCCCACTGCTCTTGAGCATGCAGTTCTTGAGATACTCGACGAACAGGGTGTTGTGGGGCAGAGCGTGGTCCTTGCGGTCTCGTTCGATGTTCCGGATGCTCTGCAGGAGGTTTACTACTTCGAGGAAAATGGGCGTCAGGAATTCCCTTCCGTTCTGGAGAGACACCTCCTCGCCCAGCTTGACCACCCGCAGCCTGCTGATCCGGAAGTGCTCCGAGTCGCCGGGGACGCGCTCCTCGAGCTTGGCGGTGAAGATGAACTGCAGGCCCGAAACGTCCTCCTTGGCTCGTTTGGCCTGGCCCAGGTTTTCGTGGATGATCTTCATGATCTTGATGGCGGTCTTCATGTTGCGGACGATCACCTCTGTGCTGCCCAGCAGAAAGTCATCCTGCACCCGCTCCGAGACCGGCGCCAGGGGCTTCTGGTGCGGCACCAGCAGGTCCTGGAAGCACCCCTCCTTGAAGCTTACCGCCCCTAGTTTGAGAGTCACCCTCGTCTCGATGTTGCGCTTGTAGGCCAGCTAGAAGATCTTCAGGAGGACGCTCATCAGGAGTCCGGGGTTGCGGGGCATTCCGAACAAAGCGCGGTGCTTGTCATACTCCTCCCGGCCGAAAACCAGCAGGGTGGTGGACAGTCCCTTGAACAACCTCTCGACGGGCGCAGGGTTTTCGTCCAGGAAGGCCTTCATCTTCTTCTCTTCGCGGTAGACCATGTCCAGCTCGAAGCGCTACCGCTTGCGGGTCTGGTCGTGGCTGAGAGTGATGGTGCGGGCGTCGGTCTGCAGGAAGGAGCTGCCCGAAAGCACGCTCTTGTCGATGAGGAACCCGAAGACCTTGGTCTTTTCGGGGCCTGCAGTGTAGCCCGGACAGGCCTGCATCAGGTTTGGGGGATGCTCCTTCATAAAACGATTTTGTGGCTGCGCAGCTCATTCAACTCGCGGTAGCTCAGCCCCAGCCCCTCCAGCTGCGCCACCGCCTGCTGCTTGAACGCCAGGTAATCCACCTTCGCCTGCAGCGACAGTCGCTCCTTCTCCTCCGGGCTCACGGACTGCCAGGCCTACTTGGCCCTCTTCGGTGACAGTCCGCTCTCCGAAAGGAAAATCTGGTATCCGTTCTTTAGCTTCATCGCCGTGAAATACCGCTTCTTGGCGAATTATGCCACATGAGGGCCCACCACTCCGCTCAGGTAAAGGTCTGCTTGGCTGCGCTCGAGTCGGTGCTGCTCCAGCGCCTGCTACCTGTAGATCTGCACGTTTTCATGTAGCTTTGTGCGGTCCTGGTCCGTCATCCCGTCGACCAGCTTGCAGCTCTAGGTGATGGCAGCGGCCCAACTGTTGAGGCGCATGAGGCGGGAGATCTGCCAGGCGGAGTGCTTGACCCACTCGAGAAGAGGGTCAGGGACAGGAGGCTGGCGGATGAGGAAGTCCCTGCGGTAGAACATGAAGTAGTGGCTGGCGAAGGGCAGACTGGGCTTAGCCATGATAAAGTTTGTAGAATCAGATACGGCAGGCATTGTTAATATCGATGGAAGAACAGGTTGTCGTACAGACCCCCGTGCAGAAGGGACACATGCACTTCTACAATGAGATCTCGGGCTTTCCTGGCATGCACGAGGGGCCCACCCTCGAGGAACGTGACCGGGTGATCAAGTCCAAGCTCAAGAAACAGCTCCTTACCATGAGGAGGCTGACGCGATCAACTGTCCTGCTCTCACAGACGTCTGCTATCGCAACTGCTTCGACTGGAAGCAGAAGAAGTACGTCGAGTTCTGCCTCTCGCGCAAATGCGGCACCGATTTCACCCACGCGGCCCGCCACGCTCGGCTTCCTCAAGGAATGACATCCCATCATCACTCGTGCATCTGGGCCCGTCCCCGCACCCGCCTGCTCTCGAGGTAGGGGTTGCTTTTGCTCTCGGATATTCTGCTGCCCTTGCTGTCGCGAGGCCTGCCCCGCTCATCGGATGAGGCGCTGTCGGCTGGTCGGCGCGCTCGCGGGGGTACGTCCTGAGCCGCTCGATGAGTTGGTAGGTGCCTGCCAGTTGCTGCTCGAGTAGCTCATTCTCGCCGGCGAGGGTGCTGGCGACCGCGTCGATGGCGGTGACCTTGTGAGCAGCAGCTGCCTTTCCTTGCGCATGTTGTCGATGGCCGCAGAGACGACCTGGATCTGCTCGCGGAGTGACTTGTTCTCCTTGCCAAGCCAGCCCAGGGACTCGGACATCCTCTTGAACTCGGCCTGGTGCTTTGAGAGCGTGCTTCTGCAGCTGGTCCAGCAGCGGCGTCAGTGGCTCATCGCTCATTATTAATTCAGCGCACCGTCGACTGGAACAGCTTGCGGACGTGCGGGTCCTCGTCGAGGATCTAGTCGATGCTCTTGGCCAGGTCCTGCGGCCAGTTGCGGTCCGTGCCCGGCGTGCGGTCCCAGATCGAGCCCGCGATGCCCGGGTTGACCTTGCCGTCGGTGGTCCTGGCGATCGCCTGGAGGAACTCCGGGTACGTTATCTGCCGGTCTTTAAAGCCCAGCTGCCGTGCCTCTTCCTCAAAGGCTTTGCCGTTGATGGCTCGCTCCAGCGATGGTGAGATCCTACTGTAAGTGAATTTGGGCTCGCTCGGGGGGTACGGCCTGTCGGGTTAGAGGTGGTCGGGCTTGTCGTGGACTATCTGTCGGGTGACAGGCCTGTACACCTGTCTCTGGTAGATGCGCTCTACTGGCACCATCTCAACTGACTTCTCGTAGTGACCTGCGGAACCAGCTGCCTTGTTGTTTCCACTGCGTAGAACTGTTCCACCTGGCGAGGCACCTGCACATACTCGGTCCTGCGAACCTCATCGTACTCAACCCTGCGGACCTCGCGAGGCACCTGCTCCTCGTACTCGTAGTCCTCGTACTCGACCACCTTGCGCTGGTATGGCACCTTCTCGAGCCTGCGCTCAGGTGGCGGCTGCTCAGCCCTGATGACGCAGGGGGGACAGGTCTTGACTGGCTGCTGCGAGGACATCGATAAAATCCTAGTATCTTTCAGTTTGCATGGTCAGTTCCGCTGTCGCATGTACGGACTGTTCTGGAAACAAACTCGGTTTGGCCGCTACAGTCCCAGGGTCAGGCTCTTCTCGCGGAGGGCCTGTCGTCTTCGCCGGGGCTCGCTGGTGCCTCGCCTGGACTCGCCTGTCATCCCTCGCGACTCGGTCTGCCGACTGCTGAGCCGGCGGAATAGCTTGGGAAGACCGACTTTCGCCTCGCTCGGGGACAGGCCTGGACCGACAGCAACTCAGCTCTCTCTCCCGTAGGCATTTAGGCCTGAGTCTCAAGATTCTTGAAGAGCTGGCCTTCTCCCTTCTGGGAGTGTTTGAGGGCCCGGCTAGGTCGCGCTTTGCGCAGGAAGGTGCACCCGATGTTGTAATGCGCCATCAGTCCGAAAGTTCGCGACGTCGAGCTTTCGACCCCTCTGCGAGTTCGATGGCCTTCTCAAAATGGTCGATAGCGTGGTCGACCTTGTTCAGCTATTGATAGACCACGGCCAGGTTCAGCATGGTCTGCGCCCGGACTTCCCTCGAACTGTCGCTGCCCTCGAGCCGGAGCGTTTTCTGCAGCAGCTTCATAGCGCAGTATGGCAGCCTCTTGCGCCGGTAGATGCAGGCCAGGTTATTGTTAGTCACGGCGAGCACTTGCTGTGCTTCCCGAGTTTGTGACTCAGGCAGGTCAGTGGCCAGCTGTCTCAGCACAAACTGGCGGACTGCCTTCAAGTCCTGTAGGGCCTGGTCCTCTTCGCAGCGTCCAAACTTTTACATTGCAGTCTTGTTGACCTGCAGTAGGCTTTCCTTGGTCTCAGGCCAATCTCTGCCAGGCTCCATAATAATAAAGATTATTGCCGGGAGAACGATACTAGGGCTGTAGCGACTCAAATCAAAGAATAATAAAGGTTTTAAAAATATAAGGTATTTCGCATGACATTAAATAGCAATTGAATAACACTCTGGAGAACTTTCTTGAAGGGGATTTTTTAAACTCATGCAGAAATTGACCAGAAAGGAAGTATTGCAATATAGCTGTCAAATGATAAAATTGTATGCGGTTTTGAATTTAATAAAGTCAGGTTCTGGGATGAAACTGCACCTGAAAAAGAATCAGTGGAGAGAATAAAATTGGGTCCAGCCAGACCCGTATCGAAAGCACCGACGCTTTCTCGACCTGAACCGGGAAACCCAATGCTCACTTAAACGACTGCTGCTGACTTCCCGCTCCTCGCATAAGACCCGTCCACAGTCCAGCGCACGATCCCCAGCGTCCAGAAACTGGAGAAAAACCAGCAATCCAGCAAAGAGTTCGGCTCCAGGGGGGGACAAGATGAAATTCATTCAGGAAGAGCTAGTGCCCCTCTGGGAGGAGAAGGGTGTGCCCCGCTGCCACCGCATCATCTCACCGGCGAGCTGCTCAAGATGGACACCGGCCGCATGGTCGACGAAGTCGCCCGAGAACGGGCGGGGCTGGAGGAGCGGCAAGGCGGCGGTGCTGACAGCGATAAAGGCCATCCAGGCACGGGAGCGATGCCTGCGGAAGGCGAAGAAGCGGGCCTCCCAGAGGCAGCCGCTGAAGCTGGAGCTACTGCAGGACCTGGTCATGCTGAACAATATAACAGTACGAGAGATCGTGCGCTGGCATCGGCGTATGAAAGGCCTCAACCCCCGCAAGAAATTCCACTCGTGTGGGAGTCCGCGCACAACTACCTGCGCAGCATGCTGCGGGACCAGGACTTCATCTGCTGGGAGGTGGGGGTCGAGGGCTGCAACCCCTTCCTGAGGGGGCTGCTGGAGCAAGGCAGCTCCGAGTGGAGCCTGGCCTCGGAGGCGGTCCTCCTCGAGATGGTCAGGGAATAATGAAAAATTTAAATTTATCATGGCGTCTAACAGCGGGTGCCCCGCAGTCGGAAAGGCGGCCCTCCACGCCCTCGTCCACAGGGTTTCCTTCCAGGCCCTCATCCAGGCTTACTGCAAGAACCTGCTGGCCGAGGACTTGTCCGCCCTGCGGGGAGCAGATGGCCCGGCTGGGCGTGGCGGCTGGAGGCTGCCGGCGGGCGCCGCGGCTGCACCGCTGCGGAGGCCTGCGGGAAGTGCTACAAGACCAGGACTAGTTTCGAGCAGCACGTGCGGGCGCACGGAGGCTGATTGTAGTTTGAATCTGAGACTTATTAATGGACGATCGCTTTCGACACGCCCAGGAGAAGGAGCTGACCCGCGTCTTCCAGGAGATGCGCGCCCGCAACTACAGCCACGCCCCCCGCCTGCCTGCCCTCGCGGAATCTCTCCAGGACCCTGAGCTCGTCTTCGGGCAGGTGCTGCGGCTGCTGGGCAGTTCAGGCAGGCGGAAAAGATGGCAGGGATGGTCGCGCTGGAACAGGTGGCACGGCATGCCCGCGAAGACGCACAGTACGCGATTGTGAACAAGTTCCAAAGCGTGGTGTTCAGACAATTCGACTGCACCGACGAGGAAGTGATCGACAAGACCGCAGAGGTGTTCAGGCTGGTGCTGCAGCTGGAGGGCACCGCATGGACAACGTAATCTAGAACTACCTGGCCTCGGCGCTGGACTGGCTGAAGAACTCGAGCAAGGACCTGAAGAGAGAGGCTGCTTCCTGGTGCTGATAAATCTGCTGGCTGAGTCGCCCTACGCGACCCTCAAGCGGATTCTGGGGGAGAGCAGCTTCAAGGAGAAGCGCTTCTTGTGGACGCATCTGCGGGCCCGCTTCCCGGCCCTGCGGCAAGCGGCGCTCGCCTTCCTCGAAAGCTGTATCCGCGAGATCTGCCAGCGCAGCGAAAGCTTCCAGAAAAACCACCTGCAGTAGTTCTACGAAGACGTGCATCGGCACCTGGACCGGGAGGACGAGCCCAGCGTGCACGGCAACCTCGAGGAACTGCGGATCCTGCTGGTCCACGACCGCAGGGGGTTCTTCAGCCCCGACATGACCCGCGAGGTGCTGGAATACGTCAACAGCAAGAAGGGCTTCAAGAGCAGCGTGGTCATGCGGGCGGTGGTGCGGAGTCATCCCGGGGCTGTGCAGGCTCGGGCAGCACTGCTCGATCAGCGCGAGCTGGCAGCCCTTCATCCTCATCTTGAGCAAGGCCCTTTCCAAGGCCGAGCTCAAGGCAGAGGCCTTCGAGGCACTCGCGGAGGATGTTCCAGCTTCTGAGGGAGGATGCGAATGGCTTATGCACCAGCTCAAGACCTGCTCGAGCTGATCCTAGCCGAACTCCGCAGCCCGGCCCTCGGCACGGCTGTGCTAGGGTGCCTGGGCAAGCTGCTCTCCCGCTTCAGAGGACTGCCGAGCAGGGCCGGCTGCGAGGCCTGCTTGAGGAGGTTGTCGACTGGGTACTGCTGGGAGGCCTACAGGCGCGGGCGATCGAGGTGCTGACGATCGCTGCGACCTTCGACCTGTAACTGATGTGCGAGCTGGTGCACATAAGCTGCTGCACTACATCTCGATCACGCTGCTGGGCAAGGTGTACTCTTCGAGGGCGAAGTGCAGTCAGAGTGGTTCGACAGCTTCAAGCGCAAGGCCCAGCAGCTGCCCGCCGCGGGGCCCGGGGAGAAGCCGCGGCTATCAGGGCCCTGTTCTCGTTCAACTTCCAGAACGCGCACTTGAAGGAGGCGCTGGCCTCGTTCGTGAAGGAGCACGTGCTGACCTTCTGGAGGACGAGAGCAAGGATGTGCGGATGGCCACTGCGCAGGCGGCGTTCATGCTGTACGTGCGCCGCGGCAGGGTGGGGCCACCCCCAGATGGGGGACATCCTGGTCAAGCTGGTCAACCTTGGCCATGCGCGAGTTCGGTGAGATCGGCGAGCTGATCTTCACCCAGCTGTGCGAGAACGGCGAAAACTTCGACGCGCACATGGTGGGTGCCCACCAACCTGCAGAAGCTGTTCATCTGCGTGTGCGAGCCCAACCCCGCCATCCAGAACATGGTCATCCAGATCCTCTCTCGCCTGGCCGCCCAGTCGCCCGGCACTGTCATCCCCAAGCTCAAGATGACCCTCTTCCACGTCATCTAGCAGCTCTCCGCCGGCGACTTCGAGAAGGAGCTGCTTGCCCGCATCACCCTCCTGCGCACCCTGGTCCGCACTCCGGCCAGGTGGTCCAGCCCCACCTCTCCGCCATCTGCGAGCTGGTGCTCAGACACCTCGCCCACGGCGCTGCCGTCAACACCCCGCCCTGTTCGACACCTTCGGGCAGTCTGCGAGCAGGCGCCATAAAGGCCCTGCTGCACGTGGACGCGATGCTACCGCACGTGGTGAGCGCAATGCCAGGACAAGAGCAACTCGCGGCGCAGGGAGGCGGCTCTGCGCTGCCTGACGAGCGTGGTCAAGCACACGGGGTTCGTGGTGGTGCCCTACGTGCTGTACCCAGAGCTGATGCCAGTGACGCTGGAGCTGACTCGAGTGGAAGCGCACCTGGAGATTCGAGTGCTGCTGATGTAGGTGCTGGGGGGGCTGGGGGCGGTGGACGACAGCGTGCTGCGGCAGGCCGAGCAGCGCGCCCTCTTTGGGGACACGCGCGAGGAGCTAGCCCGGAATCTCTTCAAACAGCAGCTCTACTTCTTCACCAAGAAGGACAACGCCCTCCGCACTGAGGCCGAAAAGCCCCACTGGCACGAGCTCTACGACTACTACGAGGACCTGGCCTTCCTCGAGAGCCACACCTTCGTCGGCAAGCGCCCTCGAGAGGCCGCCGCTTCCGAAGGCCCGCCACCTAGCCTCTCAAGGTCGTCCCTGAGGAGGAGCCCGAGCTGGTCAGTCACGGCGACAAATCAGGGCGCTCTGCTTCCGGCAAATCCTGCTGATCGTGGAAGACGAGTCTCTGCTCCAGCACCACATCTTGGCCATCAAGACGCTCTCCTCGATCGTGGGCGCTGCTCCGGCGCAGCACCAGCGACTGCCTGCGGTTCTTCATGCCGAACGTGCTGGCGCTGCTGGGCCGGCCGGGCCTGCAGGAGCCCCTGCTTCGGCTGGTAGAGAAGGTGATCCGCAGCTGCCAGCGAGACTTTCCGCGGGAGTGGGTGTACAGAGTAATGGAGCGGGTGATGGGCTGGCCGAGCAGGCCCACACGCGGCCGTGCTTCGACATCCTGGCCGCCCTCACCACCTCTGCAAGCCTAGCCTCAAGCACCTCATGGAGAGCATCATCAAGGTCAGCAACCGGGTGCTGGAGCAGTCCCCGCGACAAGGCCCTCCTGCGCCAGATCATCAACATCTACATGGAACTCGAGGCCTTCATGAACCCCTTCCTGCATATGGTCCTGCCCTTCCTCTGCTCGGAAATGCTCTCCGCCAAGATCGGCAGCGTGGACCTGGACCTGGTGCGCGAGCTATTCCCGGCTGCTGACCAGCTTCGCAGCCAGCTGCCCGTCGACCATCCAGTACCTCTCCGCTGATCGCGAAGTCGTTGCACGAGGGGCTGCGAACGTTGGCGCTGATGGAGTTTTCGCTGGAGGTAGGAGTGGCGCGCACCTCCGCTGGTGAACGCCGCAGTTGCCATGCTGCTGTACTTCAAAGAGAACTTCCTGGTCTACCTGCCTCTGATCAACCAGGTGGCCCAGAACTTCCACACAACTACTACCGCCGCTGCCTGACTTCTTGCTGGCCTACAACAGCGTGCACGACATCGCACTCGATCTTCCGCGAGGAGGAGATGAGCCTCTTTCCTGCCGGGCCCGCCCGACGAGCCCACCCTGCCCGCAGACCCTGAGCCCGAGGGGCACTTCGAGGGACACCTGCGCATCATCAGCGAATTCACATCTGGAAAGGCGATCTTCAACGAGGACTGGGGCGAGTGGCTGCGCAAGACCAGTCAGGAGCTGCTGCGGCTGTCCCCGCACCCGATCCTGCGCTGCTGCTGGGCCTTGGGCGAGGAGTATCAGCGCCTGGCCTCGGCCCTCTACAACGTGGCCTTCAGCGAGGTCTGGAGCTACCTCTCGGACACCCAGAAGATCCAGGTGGTGACCGAGCTGAGCAGGATCATCGAGAACCAGGCCTGCGCGGGCATCCACCAGGACATCCTCAACCTGGCCGAGCACATGCTGCACGAGCGCGAATAGCTCAAGATCTCGTTCGTGACCCTCAGCGAGACTGCTCCGAGCGCGCGAAGGCCTACGCGAAGGCCCTCTACTACCGCGAGCGCGAGTTCGAGAAGTTTCCGGAGCGGAACCTGGCACCACCTCCTGCTCATCTTCAACGAGATGGGGCACAGCGACTCCGCCCAGGGCGTCAGCACCCTCATGGCGTCAGACCAGCCCCGCGCCCGCGCAGAGAACCCTCACGACTGGGAGCTCGTCCTCAACGACAACCGCAACCATCTCAATGCACGTCGGCGGGACCCACCACCATCGAGCTGACCAAGCTGCGCTGCCTCAGCTCGCTCTGCGAGTGGGAGGAGGTCATAAACAGCGAGCTGGCTACCCGCAGCAGCGACGTCGCGGAGCTGGCATGCGGGGCAGCTCTGCACCTGCAGCGGTGGGGACAGACTGGCGCAGTGTCAGGAGGCGATCAGCCCAGCCGATCAGAACAAGCTGTTCTACCAAGGCATCTCTGGCGATCGTTGACCGGCAGTACCCTCAGGCTCGCTAGCTGATTCCGATCCTGCCGCAGGGCCCTCGAGGGGCAGGTAACCAAGCTGCTGCTCGAGTCTTACGGCCGGGCCTTCGACGGGCTGCTGCGGCTGCAGCAGCTGTTCGAGATGGAGGAGATCATTGACCTCAGGGTGCTGGAGCAGCGGGTGGACCGCCTGAAGGACGGCAGCTACCTGGAGAAGAAGGAGCTCTTCGCCAAGAGCTTCGCGAAGAAGAACTCGCTGAAGGAGGTGTGGAAGGACCGGCTGCGGGGGGTGTCCCCGCAGAGTGGAGGTGTGGCTGAGCTGCTGTCGGTGCGGGGACTGCTGCTGACCAAGCCGAGGACCTGCAGAGCTGGATCAAGCTGACTCGCCTGGCCATCAAGCGCTCTAAAATATCGATCGCCAAAAGACCCTGGCCTTTGATCCGCAAGGACATCGAAAAGCCCCCGCCCTCGTGCTGCTCACCGAGCTGGAGGTCGAGCACCGGGAGCAGACCCTGCGCGACGAGCAGCTCGAGGAGCGCATGGGGCAGCTGCTTTCGGAGACGGGGGGACGGCAAGCTGCGTGCCAAAATGCACTACAAGGCTGGCGAGCTGGCTGCAGGAGCGAGACTAGGGGCGGCACGCGGCGACCGTGACCTGCCACTTCGAGCAGGCGCTGCGGCTGAAACAAACTACATGAAGGCGTGGCACTCCTTCGCGATAATGAACTACGAGGTCTGCAGGCGGCACCTGCCGAGCGGCGGCTGGAGCTGGCGCTGAGCTCGGCTCGGGGGTTCATCCGGAGCATCGGGCTGGGCAGCCAGACGGGCGAGCTGGGCAAGTTCTGCCAGCAGGACACGCTGCGGCTGCTGGACATCGTCTTCAAGCACGGGGCCGATCAGCTCATCGCTGCAGAGTTCCGGGAGTCCTTCAAAGTGATCAGCGTCGAGCTGTGGATCTTCGTGATCCCGCAGATCATCGCCCGGATGGGGGCGGTGAACGCACACCCCCTGGAGCGGATGCTGCACGACCTGCTCCTGCACGTGGGCACGCACCACCCCCAGGCGCTCGTCTACCCCCTCATCGTGGCCTCGAAGTCCAAGCACCACAGCCGGCTCAAGAACACCCCGCTGCTCAAGGAGATGAAGAGCAAGCACGGGGCCCTGCTGACCGAGGCCGAGATGATCGCCGACGACCTGAACCACGCCGCCATCAAGCTCAACGAGCTGTGGAACGAGGGCATCTACGAGGCCATCAACACCTTCATGGGGGACAAGCAGTTCCCGACCTGTACCGCTCGCTGCTGGCACTGCACGAGGAGACCAAGCGCCGCGCCCTGTCGAACAGCGACCGTGCTTCCTGCAGGAGTTCGGGGGCTGCTGGGGCAGGCGGAGGCGTGGCTGCGGAAGTGCCGGGGGGAGAAGGGGCTGGACGAGGTGAGCGTGTGCCAGGCGCTGGGACTGTACTACGTGATCTACGACCGCACGAAGCAGAAGCTCAAGCAGACCAAGACGAATCTTCCTGGAAAACAGTGTCGCCGCGACTGCTGGCCAGACGCAACTACAAGAGCTCGGTGCCCGGGCTGTACAAGCCCAACCGCCCGATCACCCGCATCGCCGAGTTCAACACGAGCTGCCCGTGCTCATGTCCAAGCAGCGGCCCCGCAAGCTGGAGCTGTACGGCAGCGACGGCAAGCAGTACGGGTTCCTGCTGAAGGGGCGCGAGGACCTGCGGCAGGACGAGCGGGTCATGCAGCTGTTCTCGATGGTGAACAAGCTGCTGCTGAACGACCCCGAGACCGAGCGGAAGGAGCTGCGGATCGTGCGGTTTTCAGTGGTGCCGCTGTCGGTGAACACGGGGCTGATCGGGTGGGTGCGCAACTGCGACACCCTGCAGCGCGTGATCCAGGAGTACCGGGACATGCACGGGATCAGGAGCGGGTCGAGTTCGAGCTGCTCGACAGCCTCTGCAAGCACTACCAGGTGCTGCCCCTCTACCACAAGCTCGAGATCTTCAGGTACATCCTCGACAACACCCGCGGCCAGGACATCCACGCTATGCTCTGGCTCCGCTCCCCCAACAGCGAGACCTGGCTCGAGCGCCGCACCAACTACACCCGCTCCCTCGCCACCATGAGCATGGTTGGCTACATCCTCGGGCTGGGCGAACCGCCACCCCTCCAACATCATGCTCCAGCGCAACAGCGGCCGCGTCGTCCACATCGACTTCGGCGACTGCTTCGAGGTGGCCATCCAGCGCGAGAAGTATCCTGAGAAGGTGCCCTTTCGCCTCACCCGCATGCTCGTCAAGGCCATGGAGGTGGCCGCCCTCAAGGGCTCTTTCCGCATCACTTCCGAGGCAGTCATGCGCGTCCTCCGCAGCCATCGCGAGTCCCTCATGGCCATGCTGGAGGCCTTCGTCTACGACCCTCTCATCAACTGGCGGCTGCTGGCCGAGGACAAGGAGCAGAAGGTAGCCCAGCCGGCCGAGGACCCGCCGCACAACAGCCTGATCTTCAGCCAGATCGAGATCGCGTTCAAGGTGCATGGCGAGGAGGTCGAGCTGGAGGGAGCGGCGCAAGCCCCACGAGCACGAGCACGAGCTGAAGCCAGTGGAGCGGCTGAACCAGCGGGCGCTGGAGGTGACGGAGCGGATAAAGAAGAAGCTGACGGGGCAAAGACTTCGGGGAGCACACGCACGACGAGGTGGAGCAGGTGAACCGGCTGATCGAGGAGGCACCTCCTACGAGAACATCTGCCAGAGCTACCTGGGCTGGTGCCCCTTCTGGTGACTCCCCATGCGCAGGCGGCTTTGTTGATGAGGTCGTTGTCATTAAATCATTTGTTGATGGGCATCACCAGGGACTCGAGGCACAAGCGGAGGCTCACTGGAGGCAGGATGCCCGTCCACAAGAAGAAGAGGCCCTTTGAGAAGGGCAGGCCGGTCGCCAACACCCGTCTTTCCGACCAGGTGCGCGTCCGGCGCATCCGCGTCCGGGGCGCACTACAAGTTCCGGGCGCTGCGGCTGAAGGAGGGCAACTTCAGCTGGAGCAGCTAGAACATCACCTTCAAGACCAGGATCCTGGACGTGGTCTACAACGCCTCGAGCAACGAACTGATCCGGACCAAGACCCTGGTCAAGAACTGCGTGGTGCTGGTGGACGCGGCCCCCTTCCGGAAGTGGTTCGAGAACCACTACGGCCAGCCCATCGGCAAGCACAAGAAGGACAAGAAGGAGGAGGTCAAGAAGTCCCGCGCCCTCAAGCACAAGCTGGAGGAGCGGGCGAAGGCCCGGTGAAGGACGCCAAGTTCGAGGGGCAGTTCGACCAGGGCCGGCTGCTGGCCTGCATCAGCAGCCGCCCCGGGCAGTGTGGCCGCGCGGACGGCTACCTCCTCGAGGGCAGGGAGCTGGAGTTCTACCAGAAGAAGGCCGACCAGAAGGCGCAATGATCCAAATCACCATCATCCTTCCCGCCGCCGCTGCAGCAGCTCCAGCACCCGCCGGAACTCGTTGCCCGCTCGTTCCAGCTGCCCGAACTCCTCGTCCCGGCGCCGCAGCTGCAGCTCCAGTTCTTTTATCCGGTCATTCTTCCGCTTCACCTCCTTCTGCAGGGTCCGGATCGCCTCGTCCCGCGAGTCCCCCTCCCGCGAGGTGTCCAGGCTGCTGTTTTCCTCACCCGCCCCACGCTCTCCGCCGCCCTGCCGCCCGAGGGGGCGGCTGGCCGCCGTCACCGCCCCTGTGTTCTTGCTGTTCAGCTCTTCGATCCTGCGCATGATGTCCCGCTTGCGCTGCTCGCGGGCCTTGCGGTCGTCCTCGGCCATGACCCGCGGCTCTTCGACCGGGCCGGAATTCCGCCTTGGTCTCACGGGGAAAATCAAAGGCTGGTCCTCATGGGGGGTGAGGGGGGGACGATCATTGCCGTCCAGGACGGAGCCGACCTTCTTCATGATGGACTCGGAGCGGGAGAGCAGGTCCTTGGCGAGAGATGACCGCTGCTGCTAATCATTTTCCTTGAAGTCGAACTTGACCTTGGGCGAGTAGACGGACTCGTACTTCTGGATGAGTTTGTCGTGGTCGGGGAGGCGGTCGGGCTTGGAGGGGCGCTCCGAGTCGGGGCGGCGTACCGGGGCTCGTACTTGTCCCGCCTTCGCGAATTTCATTTAAATGGAGTAAGGGTCATTTGCGAGGGTAGACCACTGAGACCACCCCGCCGGGTGATGCCCACCACGGTCATGACCCCGTAGAAGGCCATGATCAGCAGGTGCAGCGGCCGGGTCAGCTGCCCCTTCAGCCGCAGGTAGCACACGCTCGGGATCGTCCCCGCCATCATCGTCCCCGCCGTGCCCCCCAGCAGCCCGAAGTAGGCGGTCACACTGCTGTAGAACACCGCGATGACCGCCCCCGAGAGGGCGAGGGTCAGGGAGAGGGCGATGTGGACAGTTGTGGTGTACTCGAGGTCGAGGCTCTTGATCAGTGCCTCGCGGGCAGGGAAGATGCCGAGGGGCACGGCGAAGAAGAGGGTGATGCAGATGAGGGCCTTGGCGATCAGGAATGGGACGGTGTCAAAGTTCTCGATGACGATGGCCTCGATTTCATCGTGGCCGGCGAGGAAGATGTAGCCCGTGTAGGTGATGATGAGGTAGAAGAGGCACTCGCCGAGGTGCA
>NW_026262899.1:0-31637 GCF_025434085.1 Hippocampus zosterae | reverse complement strand
CGTGCCGTAGGTCAGATCGGTCTCCTTCTTCGTGCCGAAAATGATCCAGTCGTCGAGCCGGCTGACCATCGCCCTAAAGAGCGCCCTTTCCTCCCGCACCCGATAGCCGAGCACCCCCGCAAGCCTGCCGACCCTCAGCAGTACGGCCTCCTGCTCGCTTCGTAGCACCTCCAAGCATTGGTGATCCAGGTCCTCAATCTGTGCTTGCGGGGGCTTGGACCTGGCAGTTTTGAGCAGACGCTGGGACTTGTGTGTGTACATGTCGAGGGCTACCTTGTTGACCAGGTGGCTGGCCTCGCTGGAGAGCTAGCCCACCCGGGCGAAGTAGTCCGAGGAGGTAGGCTAGCCTGTCAAGTGCAGTCGCTCGTCAGGCTCGTCGTAGTTCAGTCCCAGGCAGGCTGCCTTGTAGCCCACCAGGAAGACCACCAGATCAGACAGCCCGTTCAGTTCAAGATGCGTGAACTGTGTGAACACCTCGAACAGTTTCTCAGCCTCGCTCTAGAGCAGCTGGGACTGCTCGATTTTGCCCTTCGCTTCGACCATCTCGGCCTTCAGCTGGCTAATGTCCTCCCAGATGCCCTCGTGCAGGGTCTCCAGCTTTTCGAGCAGGTGTTCCTTGGCCTCCGTGAGGGCCAGGATGCCCTTGTTGTCCTCCACCAGCCGGTTCAGACTGTCCATGAAGGACATCAATTTAGTCAGCTTGTCACTCGACCGCTCCACGATCTCCAGGAACCGCGCCTGGATGCTCCTGGTCAGGTCCAGGTAGTACTTTCGTAGCGAGGGCAGCCGCTTGTTGGCAGAGACGATGCCCTGCACATAATCCTCCTGCATCTCCTTCCACTGCTGCACCAGAGTGCCAGCCCGCTCGTCACTCACCTTCACCTCTACCGGCATTTCTGCTTGGCCTTCCGCATGCTGGCTTGCTGCCTGTTCAGTTGCGTGTCCCTCTTGCCCTTCTTCCGGCTTTTCTTCCGGCTTCTAGTCTGGCTTCTATTCTGCTTTTGGTTCCTCAGGCTTGACCAGCAGTTCAGCAAACCTGCCCTCCCGCTCTGCGAAATGTGCAGCTAGCACCCTGTCCACCGCAGTGGCTTGTCCGAGCAGAGTCTCCTCGTTTTCTTCGATCACTGTGGCCCCCCTCAGCTCGGTTTCAACGAATCTCCTATCTTCGAAACGAAACTACTTGCCCTCCGCAGAGTCCTTGAGCTGCTCGAGTAGAGCCTTGTCAGTGGTGGGCTCGTAGAGGTAGTTGCCCGTGCCCTGGTCCAGCTTCCTGGCGCTAATCCGCTTCCTGCAGGGCTCTTCGCCAGGGTTGAGGTAGAAGTAGAAGTCCGCGAAGGAGCGAGGCTTTTCAAGTGGAGGGGAACAGTCCTCAAGCGTCATCCCCATCGCCTCCTTGAGCTGCTAGGCCTGCTGGTTGACCCTGCTCGAGACCTTCGTCTCCCCGGTCATGAATTCTTCTAGCGCCTCGAGGTTTTCCTCTTGGTAGACCAAGACCAGTCCCTTTGTGTAAAAGCTTTTGCGGTCCTGGATAAGCTTGGCCATGGGATCGTCCTCAGCCGGCTTGTCTTCCTTTTTGCCCTTCTTTTTCTTATCGTCTGTGCTGCTTGGATTTGCGATTGAATCCCGCCACGTTTGGAACTGCTACTGAGCCTCTTTCACGACCTCTCGATCGTCGCGAGGAGGGAAGTGCGCAGCTAGTGCCTTGGCGAGCAACTCAAAGGGAGCTGGCCTTTAAACCGGCTCCCTTTACTCAGGCTCATCCTTCTTGGCCTCTTTTTTGCCCTTCTTCGCTTTCAGTTCTTCTTGCGCTTTCTTCCACTGCTCAGCATCCCAGTTTCGCAGCAACTCGTCCACATCCACCACGGTCATCTGGTACTTCTGCTGCAGGAACTTGGCCACCGATGTCAGCCCTGCCCCACTGCTGCCGACCAGGGCCACTGAGGCAGCCAAGTACCCGGGCAAGAGGCGCTGCCCCTTGCTTTCCTTCGCAGGGTAGGCGATATTGACCAACTCAGTGACCATCCTAGAGAAGGGCAGATTCTTCTGCACTTTGTCAAGCCCGCACTCCGCTTCGAGCCCGCCCTCGAAGTACGCCTTGAAGGATTCGAGCTCGACCGGCTGCTGCGTTTCTGAAGGAGATTTGTTGACGGTGAGCTTGAGGAAATCGGGGGTCTCGCCCTGGTCCTCGAAAGGCCTGCGGTCGATGAACCGCTACATCAGCTCGCGCCACATGTAGACAGGGATCTGGACGCTGCCCTGCTTCTCCTGGTAGGCAAACAGCACCTCGGACAGCTCCAGAAGGGAATCCAAGACAAACCCGACCTTCTGCTTGTGCTTGCCATACTTGGAGATGCGTTCGGCCAGCCTCTGTTCCATGTAGTAGATCCGCTGCATCCGCCAGGACTGTTGCCGTTTCTCCTCGTTGTCCCGCTCTCGGGCGATCGTGCTTTCAATGTTCTCTTCGAAGGACGTCTGCATGCGCTTGCCGAACTCCAGGGCCTTTTCTTGGCGGGCCTTGAATTCCGCGGCCTTGGTGACCTGCCGCTCTCGCTCCTTCTCGGCGAAGGCCAGCCCTGCGAGTGCCTTTTTGTGCAGGGCGCGGATACGGTCCTGCTCCTTCTTCTGCTGGTCGCTCTCCTTCTAAGCAGCGCGCTGCTCAATCTCGACCCGGTTTTTGCGGACCGCCCGCTGCCGAGCCTCGTGGGCTATGAACTCGCTCTTGGCCTTGATTTCTTGGAGGAAGACGGCCTCGTTGAAGGGGGGACTAGGCTTGGGCGGCTTATCGGGCTGGTGCTTGAGCTCGATAGCCTGTCTGAGGCAGTTACTATAGAAGTAGTTCAGGTCCTCGCGGTACTCGTCTTCGCGGGCGTGCTCCTCCGCGTCACGGCGGGCCTGCGTCTTGGCCATTTCTGCCTGCTTGAAGGTAACTTCCTTGTTCACCCGCTAATTGCGGACTGCCTCGGTGCTCTTCCAGAAAGCGTAGATCCTTCGATCCTGGTCCTTGAAGAATTGGTGCTGCTTGCGGAGCTTGTCCAGGCAGTCCTCCCGCCGACCCTGCTGCCAGGCCCGGTAAGCGTCCGCCTTGGCTGAGGCGTTCGCTCGTGCCTTTTGCTGCAGCCGAGCCTCCTCTTCACGAAATCGGGACAGCTTCTGTTCGATGGCCAGGGTCTTCGGGGCGATATCAAGCAGGTGTGCTGATCCACGGTGTGTCTGCTCTCGCTGGGCCTTGTGTGCGCCCTTCCTCTCAGCCGGCGAATACTTGGTGTAGGTTTGCTGATCCCGAAGACGCAGCAGTTACCGGTTGGCATCGCGGATGCTCTCGAGGATCTGTGCAGTTTTGAGGATGACATCGCCCTCAATGCGCACGCCAAACCGCTCCTCGAGCAGGAGGCAGGCGTTCTTGAAGTTGACGGTAGGGATACACTTGCTCGAGAAGTACTAGGCAGGGAAGTCGATGTTGAGGGCACGGTACACTTCCGCGAAGAGATGGCCGTCGCGGAAGTCAGCCAGCGAGCCGACCCCAAGCCCGAGGTCCTCGCGGAGCCAGGCCAGCACTTCCATGATTATTACGGATGGATAATGGAGGTCAGCAGATCATGCCCTGGGTGATGAGGTGCTGGATCTTCTCCTTGGCCCGCATCTCCGGCATGAAGATGACCCGCGTGCTGGGGCTCTGGCCCAGCTGCTTCATGGTCTCCAGGTAGCGGATCTGCATGGCGCTCTTGGAGTTGAGGATGTCGGCGGCGTTGCGCATGAGCTTGGCGGACTCGACGTCAGCGCGGGCGGAGATGAGCTTGCTCTCTGCGACCCTGCGCTCCTTGGCGGCGGAGGAGAGGCTGTCCTGCAGCTCCTTGCTGAGCTGGATGTCCTTGATGTAGATGTTCTCGATCTTGACCCCCCACTCGTCAGTGAACTCGTCGACCTCCTTCTCGATTTCGTCAGCGATTTCCTTGCGCTTTTCGAGCAGCTCCTGCAGCTTGAACTGGCCGCAGATGTTCTTGAGCACGGCGTAGGTCACCTCCGCCACGGCCGACCGGTAGTTCTGCACCCGGTAGTACGCGAACCGCGAGTTCATTATCCGGTAGTAGACCGACGCGTCGATCGAGATCATCACGTTGTCCTTCGTTATGACCGACTGCCGCGCCAGGTCCATCACGTCGATCTTCATGTTGATCGACACCAGCGTGTCCGTGCACGGGTTTATGTAGTGCAGCCCCGGCGCCACCGTCTTGCAGTACCTGCCGAACCGCTCGAACAGCCCCTCGTGCGACTGGTGCACCTTCTGGTACGGGTACTCCATGCAACAGCAGCACACGCACGGCAGCCACGTCCGCAAGCATCCGCAGCACTCCCCCAGGTTGTACAGGTACGTCCCGTAGCACCCGTGCTGCGAGAAGTCCTCGTCATTCTCCTTCAGGTCCAAATGCCTATGTTTCTGACGCGCCTCCATGTAACAATTATTTTCACCATATCCATTCCCGCGGCCGATTCCCCCAGCCGCCCTCCAATAAATAACCTTGTGTCAGGGCAGCCCCCAGCCGCCCTCCAAGGATATTAATAACTCAGTCAGTTGCAGGATTGTCCGTTTTATGAAATACCGTTACAAGTAATAAAGCCGAGAGGGAAAGGCCCTTCTCCGAACCAGAAGGAGAAGTACCTTTTACTGGTTTGCAGATGGAGATAAAACGAGTGGGGCATGATGATGGAATGTGACTTTCACTCCCTGAACATAGAGATAATCTATGCCTGGTTGAAGGACAGGTCCAGCTGGGGCGCAGTGCCCCGCCGCTCGGAGGATTTGAACGCCGAGCCCTGCCGGATCTCCTGCATGCGGGCGGCCAGGCCCTCCTGCGCCGACATGCGCGCCAGGTGCTCTCGGCTCAGTCTGCCCAGGATGTTTTCGAGGGCAAGCTGGCTGTTCACTCGTCCCAGCAGTTCCTTCAGGGCGTCGATTTCATCGGATTCGATCAACTGACGGAACTTCAGGGCCAGGTCCTCTGCGGTCTATTTCCGAGGGGTCTCCTCGAGGCGCTCGGCCCGGCCCCGCTTGAGCTTCTTGCGGAGGGTGGAGTTCCAGTAGTTTTTGATGGCGTTGTCGGTGCGGCCAGGCAGACTCTTCGCGATTTCGGCCCATTTGCTGCCCAACTCCCGGTAGAGTTAGAGCAGAGTCTGCTCCTCCACCGGCAGCCAGGGGCTCTTGTTGATACGCGGGTCGAGGTGGTTGTGCCAGCGCTCGCGGCACTGTTTGCCAGACCGGCCATCGATTCGATCCGCGATGGCAGACCACTTGACGGGGCCATGCCTGCCCACCAGGGCGCGCAGGGCATCGTCCTCTTCTGTGCTCCACGGGCGCTTCCTGTTATTATTCATTTGAAAATCAAGGCCGTAACTGTCGGCGCTTGTACAAGCCATTCACCCCGCCTGCTCCTTCAGCCGCCGCGACCGGGTTGGCGAGGACGCCTCCATCACCGGCAGGGCCTCCAGCCGCCCGTATGGGAAGTAGTACACGTCTCTGTATTTCTTGCGTAGGTACTCTTGGTGCACTGTTAGCAAGGCGCCCGGCCGGATCATCCGGATCAGGCCCACCAGCGAGTCCACCTCGAACTCGTAATTCTCGATCATGAAGAGAGCCGCCATGAAGGCGCTGACCCCCATGCCGTCCTTGCACTGCAGCCCCACCACCCCGCGCGTCTGCCCGGCCAGGCGCAAGAACTCCTGGATATCCTCTTCACAAGGGATGACGGAGTCAGGCCTATGCATTTCATAGAACTTGATGCCCTTTTTGCGGAAGGCGATAGACTTGTAGTTCTCCTAGTTGAACCGGAACAGCAGCTATAAGCCCCTCCCGCGCATGGCGGTGGCGAATTCATCAATGTTTTTGGCTAGTTCGTGATTCTTCTCGAAGAGCAGCAGGTCGCCCAGTAGCACCAGCTTGTCAGGGATCAGGAAGGTCGTGAAGTAGTGCTCCTGGGAGTTGAGCTTGCGGTAGAGGTCGAAGTCGTAGCGGTCGAAGTCCAGCCAGCCCAGCTGCATGGCCTTTTCGATGCCGCACAGACAGGCCTGCACACTGACCCAGGAGGACTGCTCCCCGTCAGCCTCGAACGAAGCATCCCGGAACTTCTTCAATGACACCTTTGCAAACCTAGTAGCAAATTCTTCAGCAGTCATGCCCAGCCGGGCAAGCATGAACACGCCCATGAGCAGGGCCGCATTCGCCTTCAAGGCCTTCTTCCGCCCCGTGTAGTGGAAAATCGTGGCGGGCTTGTACCGCGCGTGGGTCAGGATTTCGTGCAGCTTGTGCAGGTAGAAGGAGCAGTGCTGGATGTCCAGCGGCCCTTCCTCGTAGTTGACCCGCCGGTGCTGCAGCTCGTTCTCCACCGAGAAGTAGTAGGTCTCTTGGTCGGACCTGGGCACGTAGGATGCGCTGACCCAGAACAGCCGGTCAGGCAGGATCTCAATGATCTCCTCGCCTGGGGGGTCGTAGATCTCTTGCCATTCTTTGTTCATTATTGATCACTCACAAGCCTTGCCGCCAGGAGGGCACTGCCCGCGAGGTATGGAACAGCACCTGCCCCCCAAAGGTCTAGGCTTCCTTCCTCCCGCTGCCGTCGAACTTGCCCCGCGCTTTTTCTTTGGCCGCTTGAGTCTGTTCGTCCAGCTTGGACCCCACGTAGGCCCACTTCACTGCCTTCTCGAGCCTGCTCTTCTCCTGGGCAGTTCTAGCCCTCTCCTCTTCGGCCATCCGCTCCAGTAGCAACCTCTGCTTTTTCTACAGCATCAGGCGCTCCCTCTCCTCGATCTTCTCCCTGGCCTCCTTTGAGACCTTGCTGGCAGTGGCAGGCCTTTTCGTTGTCTCGGAGACCTCGGCAGTAAGTCGAGCCTGCCGTTCTGCCTCCTTTGCCCTCCGGCGCTCTTCTCGCTCTCTGGCCTGCTACCGGACTTGCTCCCTTCTCTACTCTTCTGCCTCCCTTTACCGCAGCCTCTGCAGCTAGGCTTCAGCCTGCTTTTTCTCCTTCCAGACCTGCAGTTCTTCTTTGAGCAGGCGGGCTTGCTTCTCGGCCTGGTCGCGGGCCTGCTTGTCTGCGGCCTGGGCATGTCCCCGCTCCTGGGCGTGCCGCTACCTTTCGACCCCTTCCAGCTCCGCCCGCCTGAGCTCCTCCTTCGCATTCTTGAAATCTTAGATGAGCTCCTTTTTCCGGGTAAGCAGTGCCTGCTGCTGTCCGTAGAGTCGTAGATGATGCTCGGCCTCCTCCTCGGTGCACTGAGGCAGCAGCTTGCAGCACTATTCTGCCACCTTTAGAGAGTCCCGCTTCCGGATCACCTTCAGGAACATGGCGTGGTCATCCTCGTGCCAACCGAGGTTCCTGCCCATCCCGTTGAGCAGCTCCTGCAGGCTGTTGGTCTCGCGAGTGATCGCCGCCATCTTGTCTCGTATTGCAAACAGCCTCTGCTCCTCCTCGTCCTTAGGCTCCTGCTTGGCCAACGGCGGGGTTTCTCGCTTCCGGGGGTGGGTGTTTGCCTGTTTGGGCTGGTTCTAGAGATGGTCTCTTCCCTGCTCGATGAGCTCAACTTTTTATTAGAAGTCCTCCAGGAATTCGAGAAGTCCGCCTTTGGCCTGATGCAGCTGCTCCCAATCTGCGATCATCCTGCTCTTATAGTCCTAGAGGGCGTTTTCGACACGCTCACCGGTTACCTGCAACTGAGCCAAGTACTCGGGGTCCGCGCGGTATCCCCGCACCTGGTCAACGAACACATCCACTTAATGGCCGAGCTTGCGCAGTCCTCGGATCATGCCGTGCTCCTGCTTCTTCCAGCCAGTCTCATACCGCTCCAGTTCCTGGACAAGGCCGTTAGCGATGTGCGCATGGGGAGAGGCCCGGTTGATCGGAAACAGCTTGGCCAGCCCCTTGAGGGCGTTAAGCTCGGCCAGCTCTTGCTTGCGGTAGTGGCTGCGCCAGTCCTTGAGTTCCATTCGAATAGTTATGTAAACGTATACAGTGCAGAGGCGGGTCTACAAGCAGCCCCACAACACCTACTTCACGGGCGAGACCTCTGCCCGCCAGCCGGTGCTCATCCGCAAGGCCTACCTGCCCCGCAGCTGGCAGCAGGTCTTCGAGTCCCGGCAGGTCGCTCTACTCAAGTCCAACGCCCACCCAGTGCTGGGCTCACTCCTCGAAATCCTCAAGGAAAACAACAAATTCTTCTTTGTCTACGAGCCCGTAGACTAAAACCTGCTCGCGCACGTGCGCCGCAAGGATGTACCTTTAAGAAGGCGGGTCGATCTGGTCCGACAGCTGACCGGACTGTTCCGGGCACTAGCAAGCAAAGGAATCACCTTTCGACAGACCCGAACAGACTCTTTCTTCATGCGGGGTGACAATCCCGTCGTGGTCTAACTGGATGGCATCCTGCAATAAGCCCGTGAGTCGATTGACTTCAGCTATTCAGCCCCTGAAGTGCTGGTGGGCGCGGCCAACCCCAACTCCCTAGTGTTCTCTCTCGGCTGCGTGGCCTTCTAGGTGCTGACCGGCGAGCTGCTTCTTTCCTGCAAGAACGAGATCGAGTACATGTACCAGCTTTGCGCGCTATTCCCCAGCTACTTCGACAAAGACAGACAGGTCAGCAAAGATGACACCAACTCTTTTGAAAGCAGGACAGAACACCTTCCGCCCCATATTACGGGCTTCTGCGGGCCATGCTCGAGCACGATTGTTCGAAGAGGGTGAGTTTAGAGGCTGTCTCCTTCGACTAGCAGACCACCATCCTGCATTCTCCACCCCGACAGGTCTCCTTCCCCACCCGGGAGAAAAAGGTCGAGGCAACATTGACGCCCAAGAGAGCGATGCCTCGAGACGAGACTGACGTGGACATGGCCATCTGCGATGACATGCGCGAGCATCAGGTCGTCTCAGAAGAAAGTATGCTTCAGGCTCTACAGCCAGAAAAGAGATAGAGCCAGCCTTCCCACTAGGCAACCAAGCTGCGCATATTCGAGATGGACAGCCAGCTGGACGAATAAGACGAACCGCGTGCGCCTGTCGACCCAAACTTCAGTCCAGCACTACGCGTCCATGCAGCCGTGCTAAGCTCACCGGTCAAGTCGAGCGAGTCCGTGGATCAGCATGTCAACGAATCGTTCAACTGCTACCGTCCTGTGATTCCTCTGATATCGAGGCCCCTGGCGGCCGAGGAGCACATGGACGATGCGCCTTCTGCCAAGCCGCGCGCGCGGGCGCGGCGGGGGAGCAGCCGGTCAAAGGATGAGCGGGTGATCCGGCTGGTGCAGCGGGGCCACGAGGCAGAGGAGTAGCAGCAGACCAACTACGCACGGCAGAGGCAGCCGGTGCAGGTGAACGTGGGCGAGATCAACTTCAAGACCGAGCAGGATGAATTTTGACTGTAAAATAAATCCCTCCATGAAGCCCATGAAATCCCTGAAGGAGCGGATAAACAAGGGCTACGACGCGGACCGGTGCTCCCTCTGTAACCGGGAATTCTCGCTCCGCAAACTGGTCAGGATTCATAGGTGTAAGCGCTGTCTCCGCTTCATCTGCAGGGACTGCGGCCAGGCCCGCGACGCTGTGCTCGAGGAGGCCTTGGGCTACCGCTACGGCGGGCCTCGGCGGGTGTGCTTCCGTTGCCACGAGGACATCGAGATCATCCGCAAGCACCTGTAGATGTACCAACTGGCCTGGGCCTCCGACAGCCTGCTATCGGCAGACTGGGCCGAGGGCGGGCCCGACTTCGAGTCGAACCTGCTGACCTTCCAAAAAAACATGTACGTCTACGAGGACGAGGTGGCCATGATCGAGAAGGACGTGGGCAGCGGCAGGAGTGACTACTCGGTGTTTAACTACAGCATGGCTGAGTTCATCTACCTGGCGCAGGGGGCACCTGACCAGGACCACGTGCTCAAGGCGCGGGAGGACGTCACCGAGGTGCTGTACGCCCTGGTGACGGCGTTCCCTGGGGTGGGCTATTGCCAGGGCATGAGCCTGCTGGCGATGGCCCTGCTGTGCTGCTGCTCGAAGGCGCGTGCCTTCCAAGTCTTCGCACAACTGCTGAGCAAAGTCTTCCCTGACAAGATGTTCAGCAAGAACACAAAGGGCACCGGACTAATCGGACTGATGCCGGACCTGTACTTCGTCACGAATGCCTATAAGGACTTCTTCCTGGCCAAGAAGGAGGTCACCGTGCGGGGGCAGGAGCTGGACAATATCCGCATGTATGTGGACCTCATGGGGTCCCGGGTGCTGTTCACCCTGGGAGTGTCCAGCCTCTCCTTCGCGATGGTCATGCTCGTCTGGAAGGATATCTTCACCAGGCGCAGCTTCCTGCCTCTCGAGGAGGCGCTGCTGACTTTGCTCTGGACCTTCCGCGAGCAAATCGAGGGCGGCATTTCCACCAAAGACCTGTAGCACGAGATCGCCAGGCTGGACATCAACTCCTTCCGGCTGACCTACGCCTAGCTCAAACTGTCCGCCTAGCGCAGGGACCACTTCATCGGCGAGTACAACCGACTCATGGTCGAGAAATGGAACAGCGGCTCCACCAGCATGATCTCCAAACTGGCCACCCTGACCCTCTTCACCCACGCGGAGATTATGGCCTTCCACCCGCACTTTGTTCGATACTGCAGGGAGCAGAAGGCGGAGGGCGTCACCCGTCCCGATTTCGTCAGGGCAGCAGGCCAGACCGCCCTCAAGGCCGGACTGCCATGGGCGGACAAGGACTTCATAGACCTGCTATTCGACTGGGCCAGCGAGAGCAAAGGCGAATTCTGCGACTTCCGGGAGCTGCTGGTGGCACTCTCTAATCTGTGCCTAGTGCCGCCCCGCGGGAAAGTGTCATTCATCCTGAAGATTAAGCCAGGCTTGCTACCAAACTGGCAGGCGAGGGCGATCGTGGGGTATGTCGTCAGCATGATCCAAAAGGAGGTGCTGCTGACCCCTGAGCATTAGCGGCATGTCCTCGAGATGCGCGAAAAGGCGGAGATAAAGCTTGGGGACCGGGACCCGATAAGCAGCGACTAGCTGGGGATCGTGTAGTTCGACTGGCTGATCGGGCAGCTAGGGCAGCTGCCTGTGGCCCGCACCCGGCAGCCGTACCTCTAGGCCTTCGCCTCATTCTTACTGCCTTGACTTTCCATGCTCTTCCATGCTCTTTCCATGCTCTTTCCATGCTTAAATAAGATCTCCATGAGATTTATGTCCTCGGAGAGCATGAACCTGGTGCTGGACCCGGCCGAGGGCAGGCACGGGCTCTACCTCGGCAACATCGAGGCCGCGCACTCGGTCAACACCCTCCGCCAGAAGGACATCAAGGCCGTGCTGACTGCCGCGGAGTACTCGGGAGTGAAGTACAGCAAGGGCGAAGGCATCACGCATCTCATCATCCCGGCCGACGACATCCCCAGCTACAACATGGCCCGGCACTTCGAGCGGGGCATCAAGTTCATCCGCGAGCAGCTGGCCCAGGGCTGCGTGCTGGTGCACTGCTTCGCGGGCATTTCCCGCAGCAGCACCCTGGTGCTGGCCTACCTGATCCGCGAGCACAGGGTCAGCCTGGTCAGAGGCATCGACATGCTCCGCAGCCGGCGGCCTATCGTCTGCCCCAACATTGGGTTCTTCCGCCAACTCAAGCAATTTGAGGGGTGGCTTCGTGACCAGTAAAGAACTCAAGCGACGGCGTGAGGCCGAGCAGCCCAAGGAGGACAAGCTCGAGATCGTGGCCCTGCAGCCCCCCACCCAGACCAAGAAGGGCCTGCACCCCAACCTGCTCCACAGCCCCGAGACGGCCCCCGAGCCCAAATCCCGGACGCTAGGCAAGTACAAGCCCGGCAGCTTCAGCAGGTCAGGCTCGATAAATGCCAGGCTGCTCTGGCGCCCCAAGTGACACCCCACAAGTTTCTAGAATGATATATCGGTGCATCAGGCGAATTTGCGGAGGATATCCTCGTGCTCCCGGTGCAGGCGGTACGACCGCACGTCGTCGCGCAGCCCGCGGTGGTACTCGCGGTCCACCTCCTCCTGCAGCGGCACCATCGCCCGGTGCCGGTACATGTCGTCGTACACTTTCCAGTCCCCGTAAGCGCTCCTCTGGGGCTGGACGAACCTGCGGTTGTCTTCCAGGCGCTGGATGGTGTGCCGGTAGGCGTCGTTCTGGTTGAGCCGTTCGTTGCGCAGCCCCTCGAGCTGGCGGTCGAGGGAGTACCCGTAGGCGGAGGAGCGGTAGGCGGGCAGCATGTCTGCGCCCTGGGTGGGGTAGACCGACCGGACCGAGTCATAGTCGTGGGTGAAGTAGTCAGGGTAGTATCGGCCGTAGTAGCTGCCCTGGGTGATCGACATAATATCTTTTTATTTTAGCCAGATATCCACCCCCTTCCGAGGTCGGCCCGGGTCAGCAAGGCGGCATCGTGCCCGACTTCGGCCTTCTGTCCAGCTGCCGCCGAAGCCCCTCGATCTCCTGGTCCTTGGCCGCCAGATCCTTCAGCATCGCCTCTCGCTCTCCTTTGAATTAAAGGAACTGCTACTGCAGGAAGGCCAGTCGCTCTTCATACTCCTGCAGCAGGGACAGCTCGTCTCGTGTTCCAGCCTGCTTGAGTTCAAAATTTGAACGGGATTGGCAGTTTAGATGCCCTTCTGCCTCACGGAAGAGTCCCTGCAAGACCTTTCGATTCCCGGGGCCAGTCCGCGTTTGGATCTCTAAGCCACGAGCACAATCAAAGCCCGGATCCTGCTAAAGCCAGGCTCTGTTCTTCTGCAACTGCTTGCTGAGGGAAGGTGCCCCTATCGCAGCAGTCCTGGCCCCGCCGCGGGCCCGGGCCTTCAAAGACTACAGCCTGGCCATCAGGTCCGTCTGCTTGTTCATAACTAAAATGATTTAAGAAATAGTCCAATTCGGGATCGCTGCCTCGCTGCTGCCGCTCGCCCTCTACCTCATCGATCGCATCACCCCTGCTCCTCGGCAGCTGGGCCCCGCACTCGTCCAGGGCCGGTCCAAGCCCTAGCCCCCTGCTCAGCAGCTCTTTCATAGCGCGGCGCCCCCGAGCAGCATCAAGCGAAAGCCGACTTCGATAGTTTGTCTGCCCCCGTAAAAAAAGAGGGCGTTGGAGACTGCCCTTGAGGTCAGCTAGAACCTGCGTAGGAAGGAAGGGACACCTGATGAGGATATGAAGGCGTCAGGCAGGAAGATCAAGGCAGTCAGGACCAAGTCGAACCTGGTCAGCTATTTCTACGAGCAGTATGGGCTGGAGCACGACTTCGAGTTTGTGGAGGGGCCGCATTCCGCCAAGCAGCTGTCTACTCCGAGCAAGGACAAGTAGAAACGAGAGGATGCACTGCCGAGCCTGACGCGGCTCAGTACCAAGAAAAAGAGTGAGAAAGACAAGGAGCGGGCATCAGGACAGAAGAAGCTGCTGAGCCCGGACCAGAAAAGAGCCTTGCCCGAAGAGATCAAAGACCGACCTCTCCTCAACTTCCTGCAGCAGTCAGACCCCAAAAAGGAAAAACCGTCCATGCCCCGCAAAGAGGCATAGAGCGAGCCTGAGCCGATTCTCCCTTTGTCACAAAACGCTTAGAGCAAAGCCGCCTAAGCAAAACCGAGCCTATTTGGGGGCTTACTAGGTGACAATAATCCGCCTTCAACTGGCCTTTTCGCAGGTAATAAAGCCAGCGGGTTTTTGGGACTGCTTCAAAGCTAGCCCAAAAGTACACTCTCTAAGCAAGATGCGGCAGTTTAATAGGCCAAGCCTTAGGGCAAGCCTTAAGCTGCCAGCAAGCCGAGCCTGCAGGGAGGGCTCTTCCAAGGGGGCCTGTTCAATGCCTCTGAATTTAGTGCCTTAAAAGACAAAGGTCCTGGAAACCAGTAAGCCTCTCAAGCATCATCATTATTCCTTTCCAGTGGCAAAAACAATGAGGCAGACCAAAAAGTTAGTCTGACCAAAGACCTCTTTGGGTTCAATAAACCTGCTCCTGCTGCGGAGACCACAAAAGAGGGCCCAAATGCCCAGCCTGCTGACCAACCGAAGGGCAGTGCGGCACAGCAAGAGCCCAAGGTGCCCAGCCTTTTCCAGCAACCCAAAGAATAAAACGGAGGGTTGTTTAGTGGCATGAACCAGGGCCTGTTCACCCGCCCAAATTAGTCCATGGGCAAGGGTTTGTTCAACTTCACAGACCTGAAGGAGCAGTCCCAGCCTGCTCCGGTCTCTGAGCCTAGCACCCCCTCTCCCCATCTCACCCTGCCCTTTGCTCCCACCGCCTCGCTCAAGGCGGAGCCAAAGCACAGCCTGTTCATGCCATCCCAAGAGTCCCAGGTGCCTTCATTCGGGGCAACAGAAAGCAAGTCTGAAAACAAACCGCTCTTTGGAGGGCTGTTTGCAGGACTGCAGCAGCAAACCTAGTCAAAGGACCAGCCTTCATGGAACCCTCTGGCCGGCAACCTGGAGAGAGGCAACCCGTTCGCAGCGGCAGGAGGGCAGAGCAACAGCAATCCTCTGCTGGTGAGCAGCCTCTAGCCCAAGCAGCGCAAAAGGCCTTCGAACACAAAGTCCAGGGCCTTCGATTGACCATATTTCATCGATAGAGATGCTTGTCATTCCTCGAAGCCGTTCTCTTTTCGGAAGGCCTGCACCTCCTCGACCTTCATGAAGGGCGACTCCGGGGCAGGGAATTCCGAGGGGGCGAGGCGGCGGGCCACGCGCTTGGAGTTGTAGGCCAGTTCGAAGAAGAGAGTGGGGTGCTCTGGTGAGGCGGGCACTATCGGCGATGTAGAAGGGGATGGTGATCACGGCCACATCGATCCCGAATCGGACGTACCAGGGCAGGTAGAAGGGCATCACAAATTGCAATTGACTTTATCATGCTGCTGCGCCTGTCCAAGAGGTTTAGCCTGGGTGGTAGAAAGCTGCCTTTTATGACCCAGGCTGAGTTCAGTCAGGCCCTGGCCTCCCTCGAGCGGGACATCGGGGTGCTCGCTGCCCCCTTCGAGGCGGACCATCAGAGCTACCGGTACAGCACCGCAGCCAACCTCAACAAAATGCAGAACTTGGTCAAAGTCAAGTCATTACAGGCGAGCTTAGTGCTTGCGCTGACCATTCCCGCGCTGTACACGTAGCATTACTTGACGGCAGGGCTGCTGGGCCTGGCAGGAGCGACATTCCTGCTCAGCAGACGGGCAGTGGCCCGCATGCACGATATGACGGTCAAGTCGGTCAGCATGCCTGCGCCCGGGCAGTTCGAGCTGAGAACTGCGACCGACCGAGCGATCAGCTGCGGGGGCGGGCTGCAGGTGGTGCGGGTGAGCAGCAGTGCTGCAGACCGGCAGGGCGTGGTCTGGGTGCAGGTGGAGGGCGCTCTGCTCAGCATCCATGTGCAGGCGGACACCCTTTCCGAGGCTGTGCACTTTGTGAGGGCCTGCAGGAGTGATTGAATTATGGGCTGCTTGTAGTCAACCGAGGTTGACAATTAGGACGAGGCCGAAAAATTGAATTATGGGCTGCTTGTAGTCAACCGTGGTTGACAATTAGGACGAGGCCGAATAGCCATACTTGATCGACGAGCAGGGCAGGCTGCACCTGCGCAAGGAATTCGGCAGCACGCCCACCTACGTGTCCTGCAAGTAATGCTCGAACGGGTACCTGAGCCTGCTGTTTAGTCTGCACGAGGCGCAGTGCCAAAAAAGCATGGAAATCTATTGCATCGAGAACAGCATGGTCGGAGATCGACTCTAAGAAGAGATTGAGCAGCAGTTGGAGGGGTTCAAGGCCGTCCTCAGGCAGGAGTTTAGGGAGGCGCAGGCGGCCTACGACCAGGAGGAGCAGCGCATCATAGGCGCCTTTGAGATGGGCAGGCTGCCGGATAGCAGGGTGCGGGTCCTGGAGGAGGAGGAGGAGGAGATGTGCTGTCTGTGCGGGGTGGACATCGTGGCGGGCAAGGAACTGGCCTACCGGATGGACTGCGGACACTTCTGCCACAAGCAGTGCTTCGACCTCAAACTCGAGAGGCGAGGGTCCGTGCTGTGCAAGATCTAGCACGCCCAACCCTCGCTTTTGATATGAGGGCAAGAATAATATTGATGTCGGTCGAGCAAGAGTACAAGCAGGCGCTGGCCTACGTCAAGTCCCTGCCCCCTACCTCCGACAAGTTCACTCTCACCAACGAGGACAAGCTGCTCTTCTACGGACTGTTCAAGCAGATCACTGACGGGCCTTGCCGCGTGCCTGCGCCCTCTCGCTTCAAGGTCATCGAGTACTACAAGCACGGCGCCTGGAAGGCCCTCGGCGACATTTCGAAGGAGCAGGCCATGGCACGCTACATCAGCGAGATCGACAAGAAGAACCCCCGCTGGAGGGACGAGGCCAAGCTCTGAGCTCTATTTTTGTTGATGATCCGCATCCTCACGAGAATTAAACTCGGAATGTTCGACCCTTTCCGCCTCGCCGCCAAGGCCCGTTTCTGCTCCTGGCAGGCCCCTCCGCCTGACAAGCCCTTGATCCTCAAGTGTGCCAAGGGCGCCCGCGACTTGGGCCCCCGGGAGAGCGCTGTGCGGAGGACAGCTATCAACAAGATCGTCGAGGTGTTCGAGCAGCACGGCGGGGTGGAGCTCGACACCCCTGTCTTCGAACTGACCGAACTGCTGGTCGGCAAGTACGGGGCGGGCTCCAAACTGATCTACGACCTGGCGGACCAAGGCGGGGAGCAGCTGTCCCTGCGGTACGACCTGACCGTGCCCTTCAGCCGCTACATGGCCAGCAACGCAGTCAAGAAGATGAAGCGCTACCAGGTCGGCAAGGTCTATCGCCGTGACAATCCGGTCATGACCAAGGGCCGGTTCAGGGAGTTCTACCAGTGCGACTTTGACATCGCTGGGGAGTACGACCCCATGCTGCCCGAGGCCGAGGTCCTAAAGATCGTACATGACGTGCTGACTCGGCTGGGCCTTGGCGCCTTTGCTATCCGGGTCAACTCCAGGGCGATCCTGGACAGCATGGTCGCACGGGCAGGTATCCCGGCTGAGATGTTCAAGACCACCTGCTCCTCGCTTGACAAGCTCGACAAGGTCAGCTGGGCCGAGGTCCGCAAAGAGCTGGTCTAGGAAAAGCACATCGCTGCTGAAGCCGCGGATGCCCTTGGCAAGCTAGTAACGCATCGGGGGAGGATCGCAGAAATCGTGCAGCGGCTGCTCGAGCTGAAAGCCTTGCCAGGGGCCGAGCCTGCACTCGAAGGGTTTATGCTTCTGGATAAGTATCTGGAGGCCTTTGGGCTGCAGGAGCAGGTACAGATGGACCTGTCCTTGGCCCGCGGACTAGACTACTACACTGGGCTGATCTTCGAGGCGAATTTCTTGGGCGAGTTGTAAGAACTGGGGTCGGTGGCAGCAGGTGGGCGGTATGACCGGTTGATCGGCTAGCTTTCGGGGGGACAGCATATCCCTGCAGTAGGAGGGTCAATCGGTATCGAGCGCATCTTCGCGGCGCTCGAGCGCGGGGCAGCCCACAACAAGTCGAACAAGTGCATGGTGCTGGTAGCCTCTGTGGGGAAGGGACTGGCAGTTGAGCGCATCAAGGTGCTGACCTGGCTCTGGCAGAAGGGGGTAAAGGCCGAGCAGCTGCTGGTGGACAGTCCCAAACCTCAAAAGCAGCTAAGCCACGCCTTTGACGAGCTTATCCCCATGATCCTCTGGATTGGCGAAGACGAGGTACGCACAGGGGTCTTCAGTCTCAAGGTGCTCTACAAGGGGACGGAGTTGAAAGCTCCCCTCGCCGAACTGTTGCCGCGCATCCGGGCCGAGCAGGAGGAGTTCGAGGCCCTGGCCGCGAAGGGACCGGTGGTGTTCAAGAAGAAATGAGATCAAAAAATACTGGAACTCAGAATGCTGACCGTCGGAATCATCAGGGGCTCGCAAGGCTCGTCCTCCTTCTTGCGGTAGCGCCGGGAAAGGCGGGGGCGGGAACTGTTCTCTAGCAAGCTTTTGCCCAGCGGCTGGAGGGTGCAGCTTTGGAAGCCCAGGCTCTTTTTGATGTGCAGTTTCCGGTCCGGCCGGGGGAGGCTGGACATCAGGGCCTGGAAGACCGTCTCGAGCGTGGCTTGGGAGCGGGTCATGTTGTGGTCCTCGTCGATAAAGACCAGTTTCTTCTTGCCAGTGCACAGCTCGTACAGGCGGGTGGTATGCCCGATATCCACGAATCCGTCTTTCTTCGAGGCCAGAAAGACGACCGGGCAGGTGATCGACCGCGCCCGGGGCTCGAGCTACAGTTGTCTCAGGTCGAGCCCTCGCTCCTGCAGGGAGTCCTAGGCAAAGTGCAGCAGCAGGCGATTGAAGAACGGCGGGATGAACGTCCGCTTGTAAATCAGCTCGGTGATCAGCTTGGTCAGGGAAGAAAACGGACTGTCCAGGACACTGGCCAGCACGCCTGAGCTGTGCCGTGATAAGTGCAGGATGGCCGCAACTGCCCCCATTGACCGGCCCCACAGGACCAGCCGGCTGCACCCTTCCACCCTCCGCAGGTGGTCCAGCACACTGGCCACTTGCTCAGATTCCCGGATGCCGAGTGTGACTGAGTCTCCATCGGAATGCCCGTAGCCCTGGAAGTCGAACAGGCAGAGCCACATGCGGTGCTTGAGCACGGCCTGGGCGAGGCTCATGCCCTCCATGCGAGAACCGTGGTGGGTGTGCAGGTATACCACGCAGGGGGAGTCCGCGTCGGGGCTGTCGGAAGACCGCACTAGAGAGACTTTTAGGCCTTAGACCTCGAGCCTGCGATGGAGGGCGTCTGGGGGGAGGTTGCGCTCTGGTGAGAGGGGGACCCAAGTCGTAGAGGTTGTAATGCTGGCGCGGAGGGCGGGTGAGTGACCGTTCGAGCATTTCGAACATAACGACAGCAATAATATTAGATGAAGGCCACCTGCCCTCCCTGCGTTGAGCACGTGCCGCAGCCCGCCCCGGAGCGACGCATCGAGAAAGTGCCCTACAAGCGCAAGGTCGTCGAGTACGAGGAGTACGAGTATGAGGAAAAGGTGCCCCGGCAGGTCCGCACCATCGAGTACGACGAGGTCAAGCGAATCGAGCGGGTGCCCGTGGAGCGCACGGTCACCGACTACTACGCCGTGGAGGTGGTCAAGCAAATCGTGCCCCAGGTCCACCAGGAGCGGAAAGTTGAAATGGTGCCTGTGGAGCGGGTCTACAAAAAGATGGTCTACAAGCCGGTCACACGCAAAATTGTGCATAATGATGAGGAACGCCTCCCAGACCAGCCCGCCTACGAGGCCTACCAGACCGTCCGCGAGACCCTGCCCTCCTATGTCGAGCGCACTGTCTATCAGAGTCCTCCCCGCATGAGCACAGTAGTCCAGCCCCAGGTCCAGCATCTGGGCTCGCAAGAGGACTACGAGCGGTACCTGCTGGGGCTGGGAGCCACCGACAACCTGCGCTACAGCGAGTTCCTGAGACACATACAGTCCGCTTCACGAGGACAGATCCCGGACAGCGTGGCGGGGTCGATCTGGGACCGCGCAGCGGATGGGGACAGGGCGCGGGTGCGGGACCTAGCGGGCAGCATGCACGACATGGCGTCCGACAGCAAGCAGGTGCGCAGCATGTTCTCGGCTCTGAAATGATCTGATTTCAACAAAGTCAATTCTGCGACTCGCTACGGGGGACACCAAAGGCCTCGGCCCTGCCCCCGGGGAAAGTCCTCCGGCCGTGGGCAGCAAGTGCCACAATCAGCCTTGCAGGCCCCAGGGCGGGCTTCGAAGACTGCTCTGCACGAGAACAGTCCCCCTGCGGCCTTTCGCCATGACCAAAGGTATGCGAGATGAACTCAAGGAGGCTTAGGCAGGATTGACTCCCTTCACACGAGTGACCCGGCCGCCCCTCCGCAGTGCGAGGGCGGCCCACAGCCACTGGCTCTGGGCAAAGCACTGCGCTGCAGGGCTTGATCACAGAGCCGAACACACCATTACCTCGTTACGTTGCCACTGCAGGCAGGCGTCCTAGCCGCGGGCTCATGGCCATTAATTTTTGGAATATGGAATTCTCCTTGAATTATAGGAATATGACTGAAAAACAGGTTGCAGGCGAGGCTGCTGGGCATCTTGAGGGTGTGGTGGACTTCCACTCCAGCATCATCAACACCATCCTGCAGCAGAACAGCCGCATCGACCGCCAGCTCACCGAGCTTGGCCATAACCTCAACCTGCTCAAGTGCCTGGCTCACCAGAAAAAAACTCAAGGAACGGACTGACGAAACTCTCACCAAGGAAAGCGCAGATTCTTCGCCCTAGAAAATCTACAAATACGAGTTGCGTCTGCTCACCCCGGTGACCTGCCCGCTCAAGAAGGGGCCAAGTTCAATCTCCGGTTTGAGCTGGTGGACGAGGAGGGCCAGCGTGTGCGCAACGACAATCCCCTCACCTTCAGCCTGGCGGTCCTCTCCGCGGACAACCAGCCACTCGAGACCACCAACATATTCCGCTACTGCCTGGACAGCAAACTGGTGGAGGGAGAGGGCGAAATCCGGGGGGTGCAGCCGATCGAAGTGACCTCGCACTTCCCGAAGGGGTTCGTGACGCTGGGGGTGCGGCTGCACTGCCAGAACGTGCAGCGGCGATAGTTCGTGAACCCCGACGAGGTGGCGCCCCACCTGCTTCGGAAGATAGTGATAAAGTCCAAGCAGGCCTGAACCGATCCCTTGTAACTGCCCCGGCAGATATAATCAGATTTGAATGAAGCTCGTCTTCAAAGAGGGCTACGACGCCTTGCGCTGCGAGGGCTTCTGCGACGCGCTTGCCTGGACCGGCCCTGAACTCTACTTGTCCCACCCTCACCAGCGCGGAGCAGGCCTGTGTCAAGCTCTTCACACCCGCCAACGGCACCGTCAACAAATTCGTCGACCTCCCCTCGCCGATCAATGACTTTGATGCCATGCCCCCCATGAAGGGCGCTGCGGAAGGGTTCGCCCTGGCCCACGCGGACGGGACCGTCAGTTTTCTACTCAAGACTGGGAAGTTAGAGAAAAAGCACCCCGACGCGCACAAGGGGAGTGCGGTGGCTGTCAAGTGGAGTTACGACGGCAGCTCGCTGGCAAGCTGCGGAGAGGACGGGGTGGTCAAGATCTGGTCTAGGAACGGCAGCTTCCGGAATGAGCTGATGCGCCAGGACAGCACTGTCTACTCGCTGGGGTGGTCGCCCGAAAGCGACGCAGTGTTGTACTGCAACGAGAAGACCATCACCATAAAGCCTATCCAGCCAAGCCGGAAGGCCAACACCTGGAAGGCGCACGACTGCCTGGTGCTGCGGGTGGACTGGAACCCCTCCAGCAACCTGATCGTGTCGGCAGGCGAGGACTGTCGCTACAAGATCTGGGATCATTTTGGCCGACAGCTGTTCTGCTCGACGCCCTACGACTATGTGCTGACGGCGGTGGCCTGGGCTCCCAGTGGGGAATATTTCGCAGTGGGAGGGTTTGGTATGCTGCGGCTTTGTGACAAGACTGGGTGGACATACTCATACCACAAGCTGGCGGCCGGCTCGCCTTACAAGATCGCGTGGTCGCAGGATTCGACGGCGATCGCCGCTGGCTGCGGAGGAGGCGAGGTGCTGGTGGGCAGCGTGCTGGACCGGGCGTTCCACTACCAGTCGTGGGAGGCGCTGGTGGCGGGCGAGCAGCGGATCGTGGTGAAGGACCTGGTGAACGAGGCCCAATAAGAGATCGAATTCAAGGACCGGGTGGTGAACGTGTCCCTGGCCTACAACCACCTCGTAGTGACCACCTCGAAGCAGTGCTACGTGTACAACTTCCAGAACTGGAACACCCCGGTGATCCTGGACCTGCGGGACTCCGTGACGATGGTGGTGCAGAGTGCCCGGCATTTCATGCTGGTGGACGTGGCCAGCGGGCTGCTGCTCTACAACTACGACGGGAAGAGCCTCGCGACTGTCAAGCTCGCCGGCAAGTACGAGTTCCTGACCAAGCGCAAGGTCAGCCTCTCGCCTGACTATCTAGCCATCGTCGAGAACAACAACCGCTCGCTCAAGTTTTACGACGTGGCCAGTGGCAAGCCCGCAGCCTTCCAGCTGGACCACTCTGCGGACATCACCGAGGTGCACCTCAACCAGGTCGAAAACGCAGCCGAGCGGAAGATCGCCTTCACGGACAGCAACAAGGACCTGCACCTCTGCAGCTACGGCAAGAAGGAGGTCGAGAAGGTGGCCGGCATCGTGGAGTCCTTCCAGTGGCACTCGCGATTCGATGTGCTGGCGGCCACCTCTCACGAGCGCTTCCTGGCGTGGTACTCGCCCGCAGCTGTGTTCCTGGACAAAGACATCCTGGAGCTGTGCAAGGTGGCTCGCGAGGCGCCGCAGGTCGGCCACCTGAGCCAGATCGTGAGCTTCACGGGGTCAGCGGTGACCATCCGGCGGAAAGACGGGGCCCTGGTCAGCGAAAGCGTCTCGCCGTACCCGTTCATCCTCTACGAGTTCTGCGAGAAGCTGAAGTGGGAGAAGGCGATAAAGCTGTGCCGCTACGTCAAGGAGCCCTCGCTGTGGGCCTGTCTGGCGGTGGTCTCGCTGCTGGTCCGCGAACTCAACTCGGTGGAGATCGCGCTGGCGGCGATCGAGATGGCGGACAAGCTGGAGTACATAAACTACGTGAAGGAGCTGCCCTCCGAGGTGTCGCGGCAGGCGGCGCTGGCCCTCTTCTTCCGGAAGTACCAGGAGGCCGAGCAGATCCTCGTGCAGAGCAAACTGTTCTACCGGGCGGTTAAGATGAACATCAAGCTCTTCCGCTGGGAGCACGCCCTCGACCTGGCCTACGGGTTCAAGAAGCACGTGGACACCGTGGTGGCCTACCGCAACCGCTACCTCGAGCGCATCGGCAAGGAGGAGAACCTCAAGAAGTTCCTGAAGGCGCGCGAGGAGGTGGGCGTGGTCAGCTGGGAGGCAGTCAAGGCCGAGATCCGCGCGGAGAAGGAGCGCGAGAAGAAGCTGAAATGATGATGCCCATCACGCGCCGGCGCGGAACTCCTCAAGGGTGAGGGGGCGGATGCCCGGGTCAGGGGCCATGCGGTACTCTACCCAGGTCTGCCAGTTGAACACGAGCCACTCCTTGCCCTGCTCCTGGACCCAGCGGTCCAGCTTGGGCACCAGCCGCCACCCCCGCTGGTAGAGCAGCTCGACCGCCCGCAGCTGCAGCTCCTCCTCCATGAAGTTGTAGAAGATGTAGAACAGGGTCTCGGCGGGGACCTTGCCCAGGTCGAACTCGCGGGCGCTGGGGACGGGCTTGAGGTAGTGGTCGGGGAGGGCGAGGCGGGTGAGGTCGCAGGCGTGGTCCTCGCCCTCGGGGAGCAGCTCCTGGTCCAGCTCGAGGCCCAGCTCGAGCATGTCCTTCAGGCCGCGGTCGCGTTCCATAATCAAAAATGGGTGCCCGTTGATGTCCACCAATTATTAAGATACCATGGGCAATCAACAAAATATCCAGGCCGAGGACTGGACCACTGTCGACAAGAACGACATGTTCGCCATCAAGAGGAACTCCCACGGCCTCGAGGTCGAGGAGTACGCCACGGTCGTCCCCACCCGCGACGCACTCCGCTTTCTGGAGGATGAGTGCCGCGTACGCAAAAACCGTTTCGGGCCGGACGATAACGTCGTGGAACTGCTGGGTTACACAGTCACAGAGATACCTTCAATGTGCTCGAACAGCTACAGCCTACAGGCAATCACCGAGCGGATACCCCGCCGGCTGGACGACCTCCATGGCATCAAGGAGCAGAACTCCATCTACCTGCTGCACGAAATGCTCAACGGCTATGAGAAGCTGTCCGAAGACCAGGGCTGCGCCTTTGAGGTGCTGCCCAGCATGATCGGCCTCAACAGCCAGCAGGACATCAAGGTCTGGCACAACTCCAACTTCGGCAGGACCGAGCCCGAGACGGAGCTGCTCGGGCCTGTCTACACCAAGACCGACCACGAGCACCGGCTCATCACCCGGCTGTTCGAGATCGCAGAGGAGTGTGCGGACCAGGGCTCCTTCCCTAAGGAATTTAAGACTGCCCGCAGCAAGGAGCTGCTCTACCCCCTGCGGTTCACCTCCACCAAGGACTTCGTTAAGAAGTTTGCCAGTGAGAACTACCCGGACCTCTGCATCGACGAGGACACTGAGGTCTTTGAGTAACGCCCTGAGAGTCGCATGAGCAAGCCGCTTACTGCCACCCTGGCTACGCCCATGCCCGACGGCCGGCTCGCCCTCAAGGAAATCGAGCACAAGCCTTCGCCCTGCATCGACAACCCCGCCTCCCAGCACCTCGAGTGTTAGCGGCTCGAGTGCAAGCTCGACAAGATGCTCGAGACTGAGGTTGACCCGGACAAGTACAAGTACCGACCCACACAGGAGCCTGCCAGGCCTTCTGCAGTGGACCAGTATCTCAAAGAGAATTCCATGTTCAACCAACCCCAGTCTGCCCCCGTGATGCGCTCGCCAGAGCCGGTCCAGGCGGTTATCAAGGAGGAGCAGAGTCCCTACCCGCAGAGGAATCAGCCATCCGCAAGCCCTGTCATGCCAGCCGCCCAGTAGTTTTGGGCCCAGTCACAAGTGCCGCAACCCCGCCCTGAGCCAGTGTAGGCCCGGCTGGAGCCCGCTCGGCAAGCTCAAATTGCCACTGATTCTGGCTCGCAGTCCAGCCGGATAAGATACCAGACGACGCAGCCTTTGATGACCCAGGCCGAACCCCAGCGGCAATCGCAGATGGCACCTGTGGAGCAGGAAAGATCGATGCTGCGCCAACCTAGCCAACAGTCAATGCCCGTCGCATCCCCTTGATGATGCCGGCTCAGCCAGTGCCAAGGCAGCCTACTCAGTCCACACATCCGCAGCCTTCTGTCATTCAAAAATAACTTCTTCCTGGGCCATCTGCTACAATGCAGCCGCTTAGGCAAACTCAACAGTAACCACTACAACACCCCACTCAACCCATGATGCAGTCCACTCGACCCATGGTGCAGCCCACTCAGCCCATGATGCAACCCCTGCAACAGCCCGTGCAACAGTCCGTTCAACCCATGGTGCCCATGATGCCTGTGCAACAGCCCATGCAGCCTGTGCAGCCCGTACAACAGCCCGTACAACAGCCCGTGCAACAGCCCCTGCAACAGCCAATGCAACAGCCCATGCCCATGCAACAGCCAATGCAACAGCCCATGCAACAGCCCATGCAACAGCCAATGCAACAGCCCATGCAACAGCCCATGCAACAGCAAATGCAGCAGCCAATTCAGCAAACGATGCAGCAGTCAATTCCTCAGCGAATGCAGCAAATGCAGCCCCAGCCCCCCACCCAACCTTACATGCAGGCCCAAATGCCAGCTAAGTAGCCCCTGCACTCAACAACATTACCAGTTCAACCATCATCACTGCCAGCCCCGGCTCAGTCACTCCCTTCACAGCCAATAGTCACCCCGACTCCGGCACAGACTCCTGCACCAGTCCAGCACTCTCAGCCATCGCCAGTCCCAGCTCAACTGTCTCCCCAGGGGCCGACTCAGTCGATCGCCCCCGGATCATACGCGGCATACGGCCAGTCATCCGGCCCAATTTAGATCCAGCAGCCGCCCATCACTCCCGTCCAGGCTAAAGCGGAAAGGGTGATGCGCAGTCCTTCACTGCAGCCGCAAATGCAGCTGCAGTAGACCGTATCCCCAGAATCCAGAATATCCACCGAGCCTGTGCAGGCACCTCCGATGTATGCCCAAGTCCACCCACAAGGACAGCCAGGCCAGATGCAGGCTTCCCTTACCTCGTCCCAGAGGCAGCCAGTATCACAGCCTCAGGCTTACCTCCAAGCCCCTCTACCACCGCAGCAGCCTCTTCAAATGCAGACGCAGCAGGCCATGTTGCCTCCGCCACGGATGCAATCCTCCCCGCACACTCCTGCCTCCTTCCCGACCCAGCCGATGGAGCAACCTCTTTCAATCCAAGGCGAGCACTCGGAGCCAAGAACCGTTTCGTAAAATTACGTGGAGGAGACAGGGTTCGGGGAAGCCCGCAGCTCAGTGTACACGCGGGGCGGGCTGCGGCGGATCTCGGGGGTGCAGGGCGGGAATGAGCCGCAGTGGTTCAAAGACCCACAGGTGACAGTCCCTCCGCTGCCGTTGCGTCCGTGAAACCTATTTGTATATGGATCATCCTAAAGAGGTTGTAACAACAGTCCGAGCAGGTGGGGACCGGCACCGAGACGGGCCTGTCCCGGTCCCTCTCCGAGCTCGAGGAAGACAAGCTCCTTGTCCACTTCTCCACTATGTCCCAGTCCATCCTCCGCAGCAAGCACAGCCTCAGTCGGCAGCTCGCCGTCCGCCTCAACAAGACCATCAAGGCGTTCCGCAGCAGGACGGCCTGTGACTGCCCTCGTGCGGAAGGAGCCCGCAGCTGCACTCGCGCGCTGCGGCTGCTGCAGCTTCGCTACGCCAAGCCGGAACTACGCTTCCTCAAGGAGCAGTATGATTACCTCACGCGCAAACCTGTCACGCCTGAGGTTGAGGGGCAAATCGGCAAGGACGTCCACCGAACGGTGGACGAAGAGTTCCCGCCGCATTTTTGGACCAGCTGCGGACGCTGCTGGAGAACGTGGCAAAGCTGCGGCGGGGGGTGGGGTACATGCAGGGCATGAACTACATCGCGGCGGCCCTGCTGTACCACGCGGAGGAGTGGGTGGCCTTCGCACTCCTGGACATGTTCCTGACCAAGTATGAGCTCAGCCGCATTTTCCAGGCTGATTTCGAGCGAATGCTTATGGCCCTGGGCGAAATGGGGCAGCTGCTGCAACGCGTCGAGCCTGCCCTCCACCGCCACCTCGAGCGGCAGGAGATCGTACCTGTCAGCTATGCCCTCCCCTGGTACATCAGCTTCTTCACGGTGCTGGCGCCGCTCGACTGTGCGATGGACATCTTCGAGGGCTGGGGCGGGAAGGGCTCGGCTTCCTGCACAAGGTGGCGCTGGGGGGGGGGGGGGGGGGGGGGGGGGCCTACCTGAGCTCGAAGGCCCCGGGCCTGCTGAAGCTGGAAGGCCCTGAGCTGCAACTGGAGCTCGGCCTCGAGAACTACAAGCGCGTGGAGAACGACGACTGGGACCTGATCCTGCGGGAGGCCCGCGCACTGGTGCTGAACTGATGTCATTCATCCTGGTCGAGGCACGGCAGGCTGTCCTCCGCCCGGTGCTTCTTCAGCAGGAAGGTATTCCGGTAGGTCCGCCCCGCCTCGACCTGCCGGCCGAACCCGCCTATCTTCGGCTGTTCCATCTTGCAGGGCAGGTTGCTCCAGGCCTTGTGGTCGCCCACGATGCCGTCCAGCCTCTCCAGTTTTTTCTCGCAGGAGAGGCAGGACCACCCGCGCTTGGCAGCGAGGGCCTGCATGTCGGCCTCGCGCTGCACGATCAGGTAGCCGATCTGGTTGACCTTCCCCTCAAAGTAGGCCAGGCTGCGCTTGATGCTCTCGAAGTCGGCTTTCTTCGACAGCTGTGACCGCAACTACTCCAGTCTGGCCAGCATTTCCGAGTGGCGCCGCGCGGCCTCATCCTTCGGCTCCTTGCCGTTCAGCTTGCCCTCGATGTCCCGGGCCAGAGAGCCGAGCTCAACCTTTAAGCGATCCTTGTGGGTGGCAGGCTCGACCAGCCGGCTGCCTGCGAAATCGTTCTTCTCTTCCTTCCGCAGCAGCGAAATCGATCGCTTTTCTTGCCTCTAGTTGCGGGCCAGCCCCTCTGACAGCCCCTTGACCTGCTGCTCGATCTGCTCGCCCAGCTCTTTCAGCCGCTCCTCCACCGCCTGCTATCTGGCCGCGCTGTCCTCCTTCGCGGCTGTGGCACTCTACCTCGCCTCCTCCTGCGAGTCAGCCAGCTGTGCCTGCTTCTCCTCCAGTTGCTTGAACCGCTCAAGTATCTACTGCAGGCTTCCATCGATTCGCGCCAGTGTCTCTTCATGGCTGAGCATCATCGCGTGGTCCTCGTTGTCCCGCCTGATTTCGACCACGGAGGGCAGACCCGGCCGGGGCACGATCTTACGCCCCGAAGAGGTCAAGGCCTGCCCATGTGGAGCTAGAGTGTTTGGAGTCATGTTGGCCTTCCCAGAGTCCTCTTCTGACGAGGGAAACCCGATGATGCGCTAGGGAGAAGATTGCTTTTCCTGCGACCTGGCCACTGAATAGGTCTGTCCTTCAGGAGGGTTCCCCTTGCTTGCGCCTATGGTAAACTTTACTGCAACTCAAACTCTGGCACTCTCGGGTCGTCACCGACAGCGGCGGTAGCCTGCGTCTGGGCGGAGAAGTCGACGGCCCTCAGGATGTGTCCGTAGTGGGAGATGTCCAGCTTCTCGTTGGACAACTTGGCCAGCACTGCAAGCTTGCTTTCGATGGGCTTGATGTGCAGACTGAGATCCTCCTTCTTAACGCAGCCGAACAGTTCCATAGACATCTTCTGCATCCGCTCGAGCACTCTGCTGCGCAACTCCTTCTCGCCGGGGCTGGGGCTGTCCTGCTCGGCCTTCTCTGCGAAGTCCGCTCGTATGGAGGCCTGCTCCATCTCCATCCGAATGTTCTAGCCCTGGTCCCGCACCGCCCTGCAGCTCTCCTCCAAAGCCCGCATCTCCTCACCCAGGGACTCCATCTTCTTGTCCGCGAGCTCTTGCTGGCTCTGTAACTGGCTCTCGATCTGCTTCGGGAAGTCCTTCAGTCCGCCCACCGCCTGCTTGAGGCTGGCCATGTCCGCGGCGAAACCTCCGAGAGCCTCCGCAGCAGGGCCCAGGGTCTCCTGCCCCTTCTTCAGGGCGTCAACCTCCTCGCTGACCTTCTTGAGGTCGGTCTTGAGCTGGACGTTTTCATTGTGCAGGGACTCGAGCTTGTGCTTCTGGGCCTTGACATTTTCGAGGACGATCTCAAAGTTCTTGGCGAGCCTCTTTTCGACGTGCTCCATGGAGAAGGAAAACTCCAGGATGTTAGTGAGCTGCACCTCATCCAGCCTCGACATAATTTTATTTAATCCCTCCACAGTCATCTGAGGGCAAGCAAGCCACCGCCCGCCATCGAGGACTCCTTGCCTATTAAATTTACTATTAAGCGGCAGTTAATAATGTAAATTGCCCAGCTCTTTGAGGGTTCACCAGCCAGAGTGCTCTAGGGCCACTCCCCAGTCCACTCTGCTAGGAGGCTTTCTCATGCCAAGGAAAACCAGTCGCCCTCGCCGCAGAAGGCAGCCCACATTCTCAACCTCAAATAGTGCTCTGCGAACCATGACTCGGAGGCCGCAAACCCAAAAGGCCTCCTCGAATACCTTATGCAGAACTCACGACGGATTCTGGAGGAGTCCGCAGAATACAAACGGCAGGCGGACTTCTTCCTTGAGGAGAACGACAGCCTGCGGGCCTAGGCTAGAAGCCAGCAGGAAACACTCAGGGACCTTGCCGACCGCTGCAAGGAACTGCAGGGGCAAGTGGACTGTCTTCTTGCCGAGCGGTAGACTAGATAGCTGGAATTTGCAGAGAAATTGCAGGAACTAGTAAGGAGCAATCATGAGCTAAGGGAGGAGATGGCTGGCAAAGCTGAGATTTAAGCCAGGTCTGTTTGCGAACTACAAGTAGCCTTGGAAGCCCGTGCCGAAGAGCAGGCCGAGGACAACTCGCGGCTGAGGGCTGAGCTGGAGGACCTTAAGTCAAAGCTCTGGATTGCAAAGGAGCAGGAGCTCAACAGTCTCGACGAAAGCAATACTCTCAATCTCGAGACCCTTAACATTTGCGAGCAGCAGGCCCAAGAAATATGCAGGCTGCGGGATGAACTCGAATAGGCGCGCTTGTCTAGCCTCGAGAGGGAGGAGCAGCTTGAACAGCAGCACGCGGAGAGTCTCTGGGAGAAAGAGCAGGAGATGGACGAGGCCATGGCTGCCTTTCGGGAGGGCCTTGAGGATCAAGCCAGACAAAAAGCTGAGTCTCATGCCGCCTAGATAGAGCAGCTTTAGAGTTAGATCGAGCAGACTCGTAGCCAGCTGTCGCAGGCCTCGCTAAAGCATGCTCTCGAGCTGAAGGAGGCCAGCGCTACCGCGGCAGCCCAGCTTGAGAAGGTCCGCCTGGATTGCGACTAGCGCATCGACGCGACTGAGTGTCTATTCAAGGAGGAGCTGGAAAGTGCGAACTACGTGATCGACCATCTCACCAAGGTCAATGAACGGCTTCAGGCCGCTGCCTCCACCAAGAGAGAACTCATGCTCGCACTGGCCCTCGAAACGACCAAATGCATGGTTCTGCCTTCACCCCCTCCGTAGCAGCCTCCGGCCCCCATCGCCTTCCAGCAATCGATCATCGAGGGGCTTGAGCTGTAGCCGACTCAGGAGGCAGAATAGCCGATCGAGAAGATCACCCTGCGAACGTGATCAAGCAGCTCGAGGAGTCTCTGAACGAACTCATTGCCAACGCGCAGCCACCCAAAACCCAGCGACGCTCGTTGGCGTAGCCAAGCCAGCAGACCTCACGTCACATCAGCCCTCAAGGTCGCAACAACCCTCTCGGTCAGAGAGTGCTTCCGCCGGCAGAAGTACGAGTACCTGTCAAACCTGATGAAAGAGATGTCCTTCTAGAAACAGCCCATCGCCTACCAGAAATGGTGCTACCCCAAGTGATCACTATAATGATAATTGTTCAATTGCTGGCACTTGCCCGCTGCCAGATTCTTTTCTAGGTCACGCCCGCCTCGAGCATCGCTGGCGAAGTCACCGCCTACAGCTTTAAAATCACCAAGTTAGACTCGCTGTCGGTTGAGGCAGGTGCGACCTTGCAGGTTTCGTTCAGTCCTAGTGTGACTCTTGCTTCTGGGCAGGCCCTTTCGTGTCTGGGGGTGCAGGGATGGTCCTCTACCGCCCTCGGCTGCACTCTAAACGGGCCAGTGCTGGCCATAACCAACACTATCAGCGATTTCACACAACTGATCTGGTAGGTGTCCAACTTGAGGAACCCAACTTTCGTGACCACATTTAAGATGACCTGCTTTATCAGGAAAGACTCTACTAATCTATACTAGGATGAATTTACTGTGACCTTGCAGGCTGCATCAATGGATTGCCAATTGACGACCAGCCACCAACCACCGAAAGCAGTGCCACCTTCAGCCTGACCGCCAAAAGTACTCTGCCACTCAACCTAGGTGCTTACCTGCTCATAGAGCTGCCAAATAGCTGGACCAGTGACCCCTACGGTAACCCAATTTATAACAAACCAATCGTCTGCAGTGGCATTGGGACTGCTGTCAGCGTAAACTGTTAGCTTGAAGAATTAGGGGCAGCGAGGCGTGTAAAAGTCTCAGGACTGCAGGCCAGCACGACTGCTGACCTTGCCATCTAAGTATCCACCTTCACGAACCCTCCCACCACAGCCCCCTCAGACCTGCTCAAGGTCACCAGCCATCGTGCCGGTGATCAACCAGTCCAGACCTGCAGCGTGCGCCTAACAGGGCTGACCCCCCGCACCCTACAGAACATGGTTCTAAGCACAGTAGAGGTCCAAGAATCCTCTCCCTTCACAATTTCATTTCTAAGCACATCTTCCTTGCTCGGGACTGATTCCGCGGAATTCACTTTCCAGCAGAGTTTGGGCTGAGCAGCCTGACTGAGATCG
>NW_026262898.1:0-31666 GCF_025434085.1 Hippocampus zosterae | reverse complement strand
CCCAACCCCAACCCCAACCCCAACCCCAACCCCAACCCCAACCCCAACCCCAACCCCAACCCCAACCCCCAACCCCAACCCCAACCCCAACCCCAACCCCAACCCCAACCCCAACCCCAACCCCCCAACCCCTGAATCTGGTTATTGGGCAGCTTAGTGAAGGGTATCTTAATGACCTTAAGGCAGGGGGTGATGCGCTAGAGGAGGTCTCCCTAGTATATCTCTGCGACCAGCTACTCCAGCAGGTGCTCGTACAGGTCCACCTGCTCGTGGTCCCTGCTCGAGTCCATCTCCAGGCGCGGGGTGTCCTCCGAAAACACGGTCAGGCACTCTTCCGAGCCAGCCCTCTCTTCCTTTCAGCTCAGCAAGGTCAGCGGGAAAGAGGTCTAACTGTTGCAGCTTTGAGACTGGTGAGTGATTAGCTTGAAGTGCCTGGCTAGCCTGCTGAGGACCATGCGCTGCTTGAGTGCCGCCTTCTGGGCGTCGTGCAGGAGCGGGTCTGCGCTCAGCTGCCGCAGCTTGGACCTGGTGGCAGCGAACTGCTCCAGCTCAGCAATCTCAAGTCTGGCTAAGGCTTCCTGAGGGAAGTCACTGTCTATATTAGAGAAGGCCTTAACGGCTATCTTCTTGAAAAGCTACCGAGATGATTCCCCGCAGGCGTTTGTCCTGCAGGCCACTGTCCGCAGCAGCTTCAGCCACCTGTGGTCCGCAGCCCCTGCGCCTTCAGTCCTCTCTTCGGCTGCGATGGGAAGCGATCCCAGGCAGGGCTACGCAGTAGAGCCGGGCGGGTTCTTTTTGACCGGAGAGGGTTCTTCAAGGAAGGTGCGGGAAAAGCGCCAGCGACTGTTCTGTGGGCTCTTAGACTACGTACTGGTTTATAATAGAGCGAATTCGGTAAGCTCGCCAGTGCGTCTGGATCACGCGCGCAGCCTGGCACTCTCGAATGGCGCGCAGAGGCGGCACGGACTTGCGGGCCGGGGTGTGCGTGCGGGGCTGCAGGCAGTCGGCGATGCAGAAGCTGTTGATCTCCGTCTGCAGAGAGTTCGCTTCGAGCACTGACAGTGGAAGAGAGCGGTCTTTGGGCCTGAGCTTGCGGGGCTTGCGAGATCGAGATGGCATTAAACGAATAACGACTGATTTATATGCTGGGTCAGGAGGAGCCCGAGCAGACATCCATCCACATTGGGAACCTGCCGCCTCAGGCGCGGCCCCAGGACCTTTACTCCTTCTTTAGCACCTTCGGCGAAATCAAGGCTATCGAAATCCCCAGCGACACCTCGGGACGGCCGCGGGGCTTCGGGTTCGTCCAATTTGAAGAGCAGCAGGATGCGATGAGCGCGATCGACAACTATGACCGGACTGAGTTCATGGGGAAGACGGTTAGGGTGCGGCGAGCGAGGCCATTGGAGGCGCGTTACGCGCACAACAAGGCAGTGTGGCACAGCGAGGAGTGGCTGCAGGCCAACCAGCGGGTTCAAATTGAATAATGAAGGATGTGGCCCGTGCCTTTTAGGGGCTGGTGGGGAAGATGGCCCCCTACCTTCCGAAGCTGCACTATCTGGGCAAGCAGCTGCGCTATCTGGAGTCGCACTTCAACACTCAGGAAAAGGTTGAGGAGTATGGTGAAGCCCTCGGAAGCCTGCTCTAGGACACCAACGACCTGACCAACATCCTATACGTCGGGCTCTACAAAATGCATCTCCAGGAGCCGTTTGACCCGATCATGCGCAGCATCGGGCTTTTAAGCGAGGCACTCCAGAATCACATTCGATTCGCTAAGCTAGTCACCCGCCGGATCGAAGCCTACGAGGGCGCTCTCAGCCCGGAGGGATTGTGCTGCCTCTGCGAGACCGAGAAAAAGAAGGCTCTCCAAGACCAACTGCGGAAGATCACCACGCTGGCAGGAACGAAGACCAAGACTATGGACGAACAGCGCCGCAAGCTGCAGGACGAGTAGAAGATGCGCTTCATCATCAACGAAGAAGGCATACTCGAAGACGAGGCTTTCACCGTGGAGCAGGACCGGCACATCCAGCAGATCACTGAAGTGCTTGGCGCCAAGCACTTCGTCCTCGGCAGAAAGGCCCACCGCAACAACAACCTGCTCATGAGCCTGCTGGACATCCTAAACCGATACTACGCCCGGCTTGAGGAGTTGCTGGGGCTGGAGCAGAAGGTTTCGATTCCCAATGGAGACTTGAAGCTCGTCGACGCCATCTTCGAGGACCTCAGGGAATCAGTCTACTGTCGCCTCAATGCCCATTTCAACCGCCGGAGCAGTCAGGTCAAATCACCGCTTTCTGCAGACTCGGAAACCCAGACCGAGACCTGCACCTAAACCATCTTGAAGCCAGGCCTCGGCACTCACGACCCCTTCGATCTGCGTCTCAAGCAGTAAACCATCGACCGTCTCAATCAGGAGGTCGTGGAGATCTGCCGCAGGTAGGCGGAGCAGGCCCACCGCATGATGGAGCAGGAGTGCGTATCGCGTGCTAAGATCGCCCTGCTCGAGGCGCAGGCCAAGTAGCTCGGGGAAGAGTTGGCAGGGGCGCGGCGGGCTGTGCCAGAAGGCGTGAACGAAGAGCTTCAGAAGGAAGTTAACTTTCTCAAGGAAGAAATCGAGACTTACAGTAATAGCATTTTTTATAAGGATCAGGTCATCGGCGAGCTTGAGCGCAAGCGCCGCATCCAGTTCCACCCTAAGATTTACTATGAGCCCGACCAGGTTCCCCGCTTCAGAGACCAATCCGTCAACACCACGCGCGACTACCGATTCTATGTTTAATCTCCGCCAGAAGATCGATAAAAGTTGCCTTTAAAAGTTGAATCCTCCAGCCTGCACCAGCGCCCACGGAAGCGCAAGCTGACCATCCGCGACAGCAGCCCTGCGCCCGACCTGTCCAGCCAGATCCAGCGTATCAGCATCACTGCCAAGAAGATCCCAGCCAGAAAGGACAGCCTCGAGCCAGACCGGAGGGACCGCCAGATCAGTCACCGAAACCCTAAAACTATGCGCCCCAAAATTCCTGAGGAAGGTCAAGAAGTCGGAAATCATTCTGCCAAAGAGTTCCCTTCCTCCATATCAAGTAACAGCAAATCAATTCGCAAGGAGAAAGATAATTCCCTGCCTGCGAATCGGTCGCTGCACGAAAACGAGTCCTGCAGGCTCGCCGGCCCAGACGTAACTCTCCCACCCAAAACCCGCTAATCCATCGCAGTACTGCGACAATCGTACTTTCAGAACAAATCTGGCGAGGGCAAGACACGTGCTTCGAAAAGCTTGCAGGACCCGGGGCGGACCGCTTGCCGGCTGGCGAAGGCGCAGCTCGAACTGGCTTAGCCCAGGCCAGAGCCCAGGCCAGAGCCCAGGCGGCTGATTAAGCATAGCATCAAGCGAGGTAGCCTAGAACTAGAACTGCTGGACAAAGGAAACTGCCCCTTCAGCATAAAGGATGTAAATAGCCTCTTTTTGGGACTCAGCGAGGCTCACCGGTTTGAGCGGATGACACGCGGGCCACTCCCCTCCAAAGAGGACAGCCGCCTCGCCCAGGCCATGGCTGAATTCCTAGCCACAGTCAAGCAGAAGACCACTGCGTACTACCGCGCAATCAAGGCGTTTCTCAAATTCCCCTTCCAGACGGTCACGCACCAGATTCCGATCGGCGACGCGGCCGGCGACCTGTCTGCGGAGTTTCTGGCAGGGTGGGTGGCCCGCTACCGGAAGCTGCACGGAGCCTGTGCCGATTGCCAGCATCTCAGCCTGCTCTTCACGAGACTAGGCATTGAATTCCCTGAATGAGTATTAGCTATGACTCTTGTGATCAAGGCAAAGAAGTTTGAGATCCGGGTGAGCGCAGAGCAAGTGGCCTTCGATCCTGACCTGGCCAGCCAGGGCCACGCTGGCACTGTACTCAACATTCCCCAGGAGCTGCACGCTGACCAGGCCCAGGCCCTGCAAAATTACCTTTCCAGGCGGGCTTGGGGGCTGACTTTCAGCCCGGGCCTGCTGGAGCGGATGCTGGTCCTGAGCGACTGGCTAGGATCCTAAAAATTCAAGACTAGCTTCATCCGAGAGTGCGCGCGTCCGGGACTCTCGAGAAAGAACATCTTCGAGTTGCTGCAGATGCTGCTGCGCAGGGACAAGCAGAAGCGGCTGGACAAGCCCGAGCTGGAACTTCCGAAGAGACCCGGCAGATCGAGGAAGAAATTGCAAAGATGCACCACCCTGCTGACCTGAACCAGTTCGACCTGACGCTGCTCTGCTACAAGGCCGTGGGCAAGGTGGGTGACCACGTGCTGGAGCCCCGGCTCGTGAACACCACCCTGCTGAGCAGAGGCGAGGCCAAGACCGTGCGGATGTTTGAGTACGACTACGCAAAGTTCATCGAGCACGACGGCAGCAACTTCGAGCTGCTCATCTATTTCCTCAAGGAGAACTTCTCTTCCTTCCTGCTGCGCTACCTACTCGCCCGCCCTGCCCTGCTCGACCCGTCAATTCTTCAGCCTCTTCGGCCAAACCGACGCCGAGACCATGGCCCGCTAGCTGATGCGGCATAGCCCCGGCGAGGCCAAGGTGTTCGCCGATCTCTAGAAGTATCTGCTTAGCTGACTCAGGCTCTCACCCACCCGCTGAGACAGCCCTCGGTCCGCTCGCGTAGCCTGCGCCGGAGCAACTCGATCTTCAGCATGACCAACTCCAAGGCCAGCGTTGTGGACTTGCCCGATAGCGAGGTCGTCCTGAAGGAGGTTGCTGTGCTTCCTTACATCAAGTGCCCATTTCTGGCGGCAGGAGTCCGGCAAGCCCTCCAGGGCCAGTGACACGGAAAGTGATAAAATGCAAATCAGTCCTCTGCTGCAGGACAGTCCTCTCGCCTGCTCTCTGCCCATCCAGCTCGAGACCAACCCACGCCTCGTCGCAGACCTGGCAGAGAACAACGGCCCCGCCCTCTTTGTCGTAGTGCCAGCCAGCCATCTGGCCAGTCTGCCGCTCTACCTGCCTAACAAGCTGCGGGAGGTTGCCGCCAGCGCAGAAGCGCAGAAGCGGCACCTGCGCTACGTGCTGCTGCTGGTGCCAGATGAGGCCCCGAAGGAGCTGCTGGGAGCACAAATGGTCTGCCTGCAACATAACTTCCGGCTGGTGCCGTGCCTGACGCAGGAAGAGGCTAAACAGGCGGTGCTGGGACTAACAAAGAGGGATAATGAAGTCACTGGAGGTCGCTGAGGATCTTGCGGTTGTTGTCAGCCATGGCCTTCTCGGCCTGCATGACTGCCACGCGCTTCATCTCCTAGGGAGATCGCCGGTTCTCGAATCCGTAGAGCTCGGCCATGCGAGCGAGCTTGGCCTCAGCGTCCCTAAGCCTGCGGGAGCTGTCCTCGAGCTGGTCGCGAAGCTTGCTGATGGACTCGCTCTTCATGTCCAGCTCCAGACGGAACTGGTCCGTGATCATGTCCACCTCCGCCCTTTTTACCGCCTCCAGGTCGATTTTCATTTTGTCCAACTCGTTGAACTTCTCGCGCCGGGTGGAGTCGATCTCCACCATGGCCACAGTGCCCTTCTGCTTTTCGCCTCGCAGCCCCGCCTCAATGCCCTTTGCGTAGCTGACCATCTGCTTGATCTGCGCCTGAAGGGACTCCACTAGCCCCTGGGTCTTTTTCTTGCCCGCGGCTTCGACGTCCAGCTCGTGCTCAAGCTGGCGGATCTTGCTGGCCAGGTTCTCGTCATGGGCAAGGCGCTCGCTCTCCTTGCGCTCGAGGGCGAGCTTGCCTTCCCTGCGCACCTCAAAGACCTTCTTGCGCTCGGCGACCCACTTACGCTCAGCTTCGAGCAGCTCGTCGTGGTGGGCCTGTTTGAGTTCCTCGATCTCGTTAACCAGCTGCTGCACCTCCTTGTTCTTGGTCTCGTTGGTTGCCAGAGCCCGCCGCAGCAGGTTGTTGATGTAGGACAGGTTATTCTGGTACTCCAGCGTCTTCGAGTCCGCGCCTTCCTCAAGGTTGCGCAACGACAGCTGGAAGCTCTGCTGATCCTTCTCCAGCTGGTCCTTCTCAGCCTGCGAAGCCTTGCCAAGCTCTCGCAGTTCTTCGTGTTTGTCGTCGAGTTGCTTCTGATAATCCTAGTGCACTTGGGCCGCGCTGCTCTTGATCTCCGACAGCTCCTGCTCCTTCGCCTGCAGCACTGCCTGCAACTGTCCCAGCTGCTCGCGAAGCTCCTCAACTTCCTCGGCGTGTCTGCCCTTCAGAGCCTCCACCTCCTTCTGGGCCCGGGACAGCAGAGCTTCTTTGAGCTAGCCTAGCTGCAGCTCCCCCAGCCGGCGCGCCTCGAACAGCTGTTGCTCAAGCGCCTCGACGGCTGCCTCCCGGTGGGAAGCAGTCTGTTCTTTCAGGGCGCGGGTCTTCTCCTCGAGCTCGGCCATCTGCTCGATCTCCTGGTTCTTGGCTGCGACCGTCTCCCGCAGTGCGGCCAGTTCTTCGATCTGTATCTTTTCCTGAAGAGCGAAACTATTTTTTACATCCCTCAGCCCGTTCTCGTAGCGGTCCCGCAGCTCCTCCTCTTTGCCGGCCTTGGCCTCGCTGTTCGCCCGCACGAGCTCCACCTGCTCCCGGTCCTCAGACTCTTTTTTCAGTCGCTCGATTTCGGCGAGCAAACCTTCGTTTTCGGAGGCGAGGCGAAGGAGCTCCGGGTTCGGAATACTCTTCCGCTCGAGTTGCTTTTGTAGGTCCTATATTTCCCCCCTCAGTTCTAACTAGACTTTGGCTATTTCTGCACGGGCACGCTCGAGTTCGGTACTATTTTCCAGGCGGCCTTCGTTGCGAACCAGCTCGACCTCTTCCTGCAGTCGCCGCTCCAGGTCCCCGTTTTTGCGTTTGAGGGCTTAGCACTCGTTAAGAGCTATAGTGAGGTCCTGATAGACCTCACTTTTGGCTGCCAGCTCTTCTTCGATATTCCTAAGCAGAGTTTCGTTATCCAGTCGCAGTTGGGCGTTGTCTGCCTGCGTCTCCTGCAGCCCCATCTCCAGCTAGTCGACCTGCTTGCCCAGGTACTCACACTTAATTTCGTAGTCCTCGGCCTTGCGCAGCCGATGGCGCAGGCCGGTGAGCTCGACCTGCGCAGCCTCCAGGTCGCCGGCGAGGCGCTCCGTCTTCCGAATGTAGAAGTCGATGTCGTAGCGAGTGGGGGAGTCGAGGGCCGCGGCATTGCGGTGGTCCTAGAGCCGCCGTTACATCTAACGCATTTTTATTATTAATCTAATTGCGAGCCCGTTATTGCGGACTTGCAAACACTCTGCCTGCGCCTGCGGCTGCGCTGCTTTGCATTAATTAATTATGGAAGAACGCACCCACCTTGAGCAGATCGTCCTTCTCGCCGCGAGTCTCAAGGACTCTCCTCGCCTCACCTTCACGGACATCTGCAAGGCCTTCGACAAGCATGTCCACGAAGGGTCTTTGCCCGACCAGCTAGCCAGGCGCCTCTACCGCCGGATCGTGAGCGAGTCCACCATCGACGATCAGTTCTACCTGAAATACTCCCGTCAGGTGATGCCAAAGGCCGAGTGCTTCACCCCAAAGAAAGAGAAGCAGCTCAGTCTATCCTTCACAAAGAGCCTCGATGCGAAGTCGTTCGACGTTGCTAGTTTGTCAGGTGGTAAATAGCGCGCCATTTACCAGGAAATCAGAGAGCGCATCAGCCAGCTGGAGCACCCACGCCGGCTGAGGAGGAGGCTGCTGCACTGCTTCAACGAAGACCTGTAGGATACGACGCCCATCAACCGATCGCCCAGCAACCTCTCGCTCATCAGCAGAGAAGAGATGGCGATAAATGAGCAGCTCGCCGGCATCAAGGAAAAGAGGTGGAGCTGAATTATTCGCGTTTCGTTCTCAGGAAAAACCAATAGGCCAAAAGAAAGTGCTTCCAGGGCCTTTGCACTTTTGCCGCGCAGGTCCACAGACTACAGGCATTGATCCGCTTCAATCGTCTTCGGAAGCATTTTGGTTGTCTAAAGATCGCCAAGAAATTGCACAGGAACTCGATTCAACTCGAGGTCTAGCTGCGCAAGAAGCACAGGCTCCTTCTCAAAAGGAGGATATTCGAGTTCCTCAGGAACTAGGCGCAAAGTAGAAAAAGTCCTCAGAAGATGTTCCCGGCCTACTATTAAAAAAGCCGCAGAAGCACCCTTGAAGTGTTCTTTAACAAGTGGGTCAGAGGCCTGCGCAGTGAACGGGTAATGAACCCGCGGACTGAAGCCATTCGTGCGATGCTCAAAAGGGCAGCACTAACTCGCTTGGTGGGCCAGGCGCAGACGGCCCGGGCGATCAGGGAGTCGGTTCGGAGTCGCATCGCAGCGGTGCGCGGGGCGGGGGGCATTTAAAGGCTGCAAAATGTTTTTCTACAAGTTTTTTGTGTTCCTGGAGAGGAAAATAAACCATTTGGACATCGTAAACGAGTCCAGGCACTTTCACGGCAAGAAGCTACTGAGGCGCTACTTCACCCGTCTCAAGTCGGCCCTCGAGCTTCTCTGCGCGTAGATCGAAGATGCCCAAGAGATCTACCGACTGACCCGCTTATCTATAGCATTCAGGAGTCTCAATAACAATTTAGCGAGAAAAGTCAGGTGCAGAGAAGCAGCCGCAGAACTCCCAGTCGCTACCTTTTTGCAGCAATCATTCGAACAGCTGCTCAATATTTACGCAGCCGCCCCGCCTCCGGAAGTGGGCGAGCTCTGCTTTCGAGCGATAAAGCAATATTCTAGCAGGATCATCGAGCTTAGGAAAAAAAACCAACTCCGGCGAAGGCGTGCTGTCTTTGCAGGCTTTTTGCAAGTAGTGAGATGCTTGTCATGTATTCAGGCGAAGCAGATGCAAGTTTCTCGAGGTCGAGCTGCTGCAGGGCTGGCAAGGCTCGCCGCACAATGCTCCTTTCGGAGCACTGCTAACCACCAAGCCGAACTGAAATCGATGCAGCTGCAGGAGCACTGTATCTTCAATACCGTCCTCTCCGTGTACAGTGCGCTTAGCGAGCATTGCAGATCCCGGAGGCAGCGCAGAGGGAAAATCCATGGGGTCCAAGAAGTTTGCTTCAGGCTTTCTGCCTCGGTCTTCTACAAAGTTCTGCAGCGCTACCGCCAATAAAGACAGATAGCTCGAGACCTATAGCGGAAGAGCACTTCTTTTCTACTAGTTCAACATGGCAAGCAAGTGCTTTCGGAGTTTGAATGGCCACGCAGGCGCCATGCAGGCCAGGCGAAAGCACCTGCTGGCTGCGGTGGATCGCGGAGCACAGGTCAAGGCCGGCAGCCCTCCGGATTCGGTCGACTAGAGCTTGACTCGAGCAATCGACAAGTATTTCTAAAATAAACTGGCATCGAAGGGACTCAATATTCTCAAAGAATATTTCAATCGCCGCAAATAAAGCCGGCTTTCCTTGAAAAGGGCACGGCTCATGCAGAGCCAGTCGACCGCAAGAGCGGCTATTCATCGGCTGTCGACGCTAATCCAGGCGCAGCGTCTGGCCCGCAGGAAGGCAGCCGAGCTCGTGCGCATGATCGCTTCCTCGCGGCTCAGAAGATTCCTGGAAGCCGCTGTTAGACTGGCACTGGTTGACAAAAGACTGTCCTGGATATCGGAGAAACTCAAAGAGCAATACAGCGAAATATTCGGAATCATCAAAGGCAGGTTCGAGTAGGCGAACCGGCTCAGGCTGCAGACTCAGCACCAGCCGGTCTTCCTTATCAGACTTGCTCTGAAGCGCATCCTGAAATGGCCGGCGAGGGCAGTTCTCATTAGGCGGCGCGGGCACCAACAATTTGTGGGTTGGCCAGTGCCCTTAGCAAAGCCGTGCGCTCAAAGCATTCGCCGCAGTCAGGGAGGCCAGGCAACACTAGCTCAGGGCCAGGCGCCTACTCCTCAAAATGTTGAGCCAAACCTCATTCTCCAACGAGTAACAACATTCAATCAAGGCCGGCAGCACCAAGTTCGGCCTCAATAAGCTGGTGTCGCGTATCTATTCGGATCAATTGGCATCCCGGGCCTTCCTGTCCATCAGCCGGTACGCTTAGAGCAGGGCCCACAAGGCCAAGCTCCGAATGCGAGCGCTCGACTACTGCAAGCAAAAGGTTTTCGCCACGCACCTGGCTGTGCTGCGCGAGCACCGGGAACGGAGGGTGTTGGTGAGGAAAAAGTCGCATAACTTGACCTCGCAAATAAGAGCAGTTACGTGCAAGCGCTTCATCCGGCGGGTGGTGATGGTCTCCATTATGGAGATGAAGCTACTTGCGGCTGTCAACAGGGCGGCCTTGAGACAGTGCGGGCTGTTCTTCGGTATCGCCGGGCATCAATTTCGGTCGGTCAAGCAGCTTTAAGAACTGTGCAGCAGGAAGCCCATTTACTTGTTAAGGAGATGCTTAAGAAGGGCATCAAGGTGGGCGCGGCAATAGAACAAGAGGAGGCTGCGATTTCAGAACTAGATTGCACTGCTTGCTCAGGAACTAGCCATCGATGCTATTTTGAAGCCGCTAGCTGCTGCAAAAAGAAGACGGTAGCTGTAAAGGCGGTTGCGAGTGGTTTGGACTAACCGGCAGCGCAGGGCCAGTTTCGACCAGTGGCTGCACATTTAACAAGAGGCCAAGCGCTTGGAAGAAGCGAAAGAAAGTGCCTTGGTAGCATGTCTAAGCAGCCTGCGGGCCAAGACCTTCTTTTCCAGAGGGCTTTTGAAGATAGCTTACTCGAGACAAATCAGATATAAGCTGCGCGCTGTCAAGCTAACTCTACTCGGTAGGTGGTTGGCCCGGTTGATGTGTTACCACCCACTCTCCAAGCCAGTTTAAGCTAGCCTCACCCTAGAAAGGCTGCTACGACGTAACCGGCTTAGCCGCTTCGTCAGAAATCTAGTTTTCCATTGTGCAGACAGCCGTCTGAAGCAGGACCGCACCCGGCAAGTGAACAGAGCGAAGCTTACTGTTTTTAAGGTGTTAACTCGCGAGGTCGGGCTGAAGAGCAAGCGACTGGCACTCTGCTTGTTGATGGCTGAAACAGCCAAGAAGCGAGTGGTGGCACGACTAAGACAGAAGAGCAAGCGACTGGCACTCTGCTTGTTGATGGCTGAAACAGCCAAGAAGCGGGTGGTGGCACGACTAAGACAGACGGCACAGAGCCTCAAGGAATCGAGTGTTTGGATTGAGAGCGAGTAGCAGACATAGAAACTGCGGGCGCTGGACTTGGGCAGGCTGAAGGAGCTTTGGACGGGCTGGAGAATCCAAGCGCGGTAGAGCCGGCTGGTGGGGCGTTACCTGGCGGAGTTCGAGGGGCTGCAGCTGGAGCCCGAGGGAGAGGCGGCCTGGCAGGCTTTTAGAGAGTACCAGCAGCTTCCATGATTGATAATAATGGAGAGGATCGAGAGTCTGCTGTAGCGCTAGACCCTGTAGATCTAGAACATCAACAGCAGGAGGCCAAAGAGGTGGTGGAACGGGTGGCCCTCAGCTTCAAGAGCAAGGACAAGTATTAAAAGAAGCTGAGGGTCGTCGAAAAAGCCTACACCAGGCTCAAGCACAAGCTGCTCTCCTTCATCGACTAGGAGCTCAGGCAAATTCGGATCATGCTCCAGTACCCGAGGCTCTGCAAGGCCAATGACTTCCTTGCCAAGCCCATCAACCGTGAGCTGCTTTCGCTGCTGGGCTTCTTTGAGCCTGGGGAATAGTGCTTTGAGCAGCGGGCGCTGCTGCGAGAGTACGAGCTGCTGAAGCGTTGCGGGGCTGAGCCGCCGCTGAGCGAGAATGAGGAAATGCTGATACTGGGGGAGTGCAATGATCGAATTGGGCGGCAAGGTCAGATCGCTGCCGCGGAGGCTGCTCCAGGACTTCAACGCTGACTCCCTGGCAAGCAGTATCATTGGCGAGCTGCAGGACCATTAACTGAGAGTGCAGTTTTACAACAAGATCAAGTACTTGCAGCGCTGTAATCAGCCCGAGGAGGCGCTCGCAGAGTGCCGGCGCTTGGCCGGCCTGCTCCCCAAGGACCTGCTACTCAAGAGCCTGGAGGGAGAGTGTCTGCTGCAGAAAAAGGAGTATGAGCAGGCCTGCGAGGTATTCGGGCTCTGCATCCAGGACAGCCCCGACTACTTCGAGCATTACTTCAACCGAGGCAACTGCTACCGCAAACTCAACAGGCTCGCCTAAGCAGTCAGAGACTTCAACAAGGCGATCGAACTCCAGCCGGATTACAAGGCAGCCAAGGTAAACCTGGCCATCATTTTGAAGCAGCTGCGCAACTTCACCGAGGCGGAGCAGATCTACAAGGAACTGGTGTAGGATGAGAACTCGTCCTACATGGACCACTACAACTACGCGATCATGCTGCTGGAGCTGCGGCGGCTCCGGGAGGCCCTTGCGGCATGCGGAGCGCGCCATCGAGCTGGGCCCTGACCGGCGGGAAATCGAGATCCTTTACAACAACATCAGACTCCGCATGAACATTCCATTCTTCTGACTCTGAATCTGATTCATCTGGCCGAACTCAGGCACGAACTCAGCTCCTTTATCCTCCTGATCCCCGTCCCCAGGCAAGCTCGCAGGCTCTTCCCTCCCTCGTACTGCACGCTCGTCTTCTCCACCGGGGCCTCGGGCACGGGCGGGGCAGGCGAGCAGGGCTCGGGCACGGGCAGGATCGCGGAGAGAGGGCCACAGTGCTCGCAGATGAATGACTGGCTTTCCTGGGCGAGCCTGCGCCTGAGTTCGGGACTGCCCTCAAAATGCCCCAGCCCGTCCGCCCGTTCGGTCAAGGTCTGTCGAACCGACTCCAGAATGAGGCGGATGTTCCACAGGGTGTTCCACTCCTCGGGGTGGTAGCTTGTGTTAGTGAAGCAGATCTGGCTGCCTACTTCGAAGCGTCCACTCGCGCTCAGGAAGCTGATCGAGGGGGCGAAGAGTGGGTACTACGAGGGGAGCATGATAACTCCGTGGTAGAGCCCGCCCTAGAAGTCGGTGCCGGACTGGCCGCGGATGGTGAAGTGCCAGGTGAACAGGTCGTTGGGGAGGGGCGCCGCATGGATGTCGCTGGACTGGTTGGTGTTCATTTCCCTGATTTCCTTGCGGATGCGGGTCATGGTCAGTCTCCCGGTGCTCATCAATAATTAATCTGGTCGTTATGCCCGGCCTCGAATTGCAGCAGCTGGCCCGCCCGCCTCCCAACCCCCACAAGGTGCCGCACCCGGCCCTGCTGAAGGGCATCCACTTCAAGGCCCTGCAGCTGCACTAGCTGCTGGTCGCCAAGAAGTCGCAGGTCAGCCACCGATTTTCGTTCAACGACATTTCTCACGAGCCATCTCTGAAACAGATGGTACTACAACTGAATCATAACAGTCTATCCAGTGCACCTCTCGACTCGAGTTCGGTCAACCACAGCCACATGCCAGGCCTCGGCTTTGGTGAGGAAGAAAACCTCAGTCTTGGCGGTATGCTGCCCTCCTACAGGCTGGACTCCGAGCGGCGTCTTGGCCAGTCCAGTGCCCCGTTCGATCAGTCATGCCCGTCCAGGGACTCGCGCAGGGATGAGAGTCAAGGGCAGGACAGTGGCGAGGACAGAGGCCACATAATGGTCTAGAACGGGTACGTGAGCACACAGCCCATCACTATCCGGCAGCAAGATGGCTCGGACGAGTTCAGCATGAGCTAGCGCAGCAAGGATAATCAGTTCAGCAGGCTGCAGACTCCCTTGCAAGAGATCGTAAATTAATCCGGGGCTAATCCACCGATCGGCCTACAAGAATCTGCCTTCAAAGAATTTCCTCAGTAATTCTCACACTCGGCCCTAAGGCAGTCGAGTATCGAAGAGTCTGTGAACGCTCACAAGGAGGGGCACATCCAGACTTTCAAATAGACCCCTCATCCAGCCCGTAAGCCATGTTATGAGGAGTCGGTATCACACTCGATGTGTAAGGAGGAGCAGGCCCAGCCCCATCGGGAGTTTATTGCAAGACCAAACTAGTTGCCATTTCTAAAGGAAAAGGCTTATAAGGAGAAACAGGCGATCTGGCTGGTCAAAGTGGAGGAGGATTCGGAATTGCTCAAGAGCAACTGCAACAGCCCCGATAAACGACGGCTCTTTTCTTCTGGCGGCGATTCAGGCAACTTGACTTGCTCTCACGAAATGTCAATTCCCTCGATGCATTCGGTCCATTGCAAACCCGCAGCGGCAATCCCTCTTCAAACTGAATCGCGAGCCTGCTAGTTCTACAGGGCAGAGTCCGGAGTGCAAACAGAGACGGGAGGGGCCGAAGCAGGGGTCCAGACTGAAGATAGTCTGGAGCGGACCATGCAGCGGACCATGCCCCGATTCATGCCGGTCGTCTTTGGATAAGAAGCTCCACCTTTAGTGGTCAAGCCGGACCTGTCAGTCAGCAACGTGACCGGCGTGTCCCAATTTCGCAGCCAGCTGGAGCAAAGCTAAGAGCCAGTCCTGCGGCTGTAGCTCTAAGCCGTCAAGGGGCAACTGGCCTGCTGCCGGGCCGAACTCCGGGCAGCCGGCGAATAAAACAAATCCGAGCTGATGGCCCTGCAGCAAGAGTTGGAGAGTCTTCGAAATTGTTTCGAAAAGAGCCTACTGGCTCCGCATTACCTGCGAGGGCAGCAGCTCGTAGGCGATCCGCCGAAGGGGCGGGGACTGGGAGAGGTGCGGCTACTGCGAGCGGCGCTGGGAGTGCTGGAAGTAGAGTGGGGCGGCCTGACCCGGGAGCTGGAGGGGCAGCGGGAGGAAGCTGAGTCCGCGCGGAGGAGGGCTGAGTTCTTCGAGCGGCAGATGCTGGCCGGGGTGTGAATTTGATTCAAAGAGATTCCAGCGAGGCGTCGATAGAGTACGCAGCCGCAGCGTACTCGGGGTTCTTGTGAATGTCGTAGGAGAGCAGCATGTTGCCTTCCAGCTTGTCCTGCACCTGCTCGAAGTCGTAGCTGTAGGGCGCGTCCTGGCGGCCCTCCTCCTTGGCCCCGCAAAACAGGTTGGCTAGGAAGGCCACCAGCACCCAGAGCACGTACTTGACCAAGTAGTAGAGCAGGAGCAGGGCCAGCATGCCGGTGAAGATCACCTGGGTGAGGCAGCGAGTGAAAAGCATGTTCAGGAACTCGGAGGACTCGAAGATGTCCAGTGCGTCCTGGCTGGTCGAGGAGATCAGGTTCCGGATGGGTTCGTAGACCATCGAGGACTCCAGGGGGAAGATGCCTGTGTAGCCAAAGGCCCAGATCGAGAGGCACAAGTGCAGAATGATCGTGAAGGGCATCACGAAGAAAGAGGCCTTGAGCACCCTGTGGTCGAGGGTCGGCGGCCGCTTGTTGTAGCGCAGCAGCAGGTACTTGTAGGCCCAGTACTTAAGCAGCAGTCCCACTAGACCCAACAGCAACATGTGCGGCATCACGCCCGCCAGCAGGAAGCTGATGCAAAGGTACTGCATCACGTCGGCCACGTAGTCGCTGAGGTCGAACTCGGGGCCCACGAAGTAGACATTCATGTCGATCTGCAGTTCTGCGTTGTCTGCCTTGTGGCTGCGCCAGCACCGCAGGAAGGGCAGCAGCAGCAGCTCGATGAGGTGGGGCGAAAGGGTCGAAATAACCCAGAGCAGGGTGATCTCCGAGCCCACCCCGATGTACCAGTTGCGGTCCAGGTCGGAGTACACGTTTATAGGGCTGATCACTTGCTGCAGGGCAGTTTCGTCCAGCAAGTCCACCGTTTTGTTCGCGAAAGAAAACCCGTAGAAGTCGCTGTAGAGCAGCACAGTCAGCACGAAGGTGTTCAGGAAGATGGCCAGGAAGAGACTGAGCACTCGCGACTTCAGCAGCTCGGACCGGCCGGCGTACCTGCGCACCTTGGAGTACTGCGCGACCAGGATACGCAGTACGAAGTTGACGGTCACAATGCAGATGGCCACCCCCAGCTTGACCGCCGTGTTGATCAGATACTTGCGGATGTAATTTTCGCAGAGGGAGAATATCGTGCTGTCTGTGAAGGAGCTGAATTGCTGCTCCAGGCAGTACAGATCCACCACCGTCTCGTTGCTGCTGGCCTGCGCCGTCGCCAGGTCCACAGACTCAGAGGAGCTCGACAGGCTGATCCGCGGCACGAACAGGTTCGCGAAGAAGATCACGATGAAGAAGAACAGGATCGTTAGCAGCACCAGCGCCCACATGCACACGAACCGGCAGCACTTCTCGCAGCCCTGGTTGCCCTGGTTCTCCCACAGGATACCCTCGGGCTCGTCCTTGCAGCCGCGCAGGCGCAGGGGCTGTTGCTTGAAGGCCAGCTCCGCGGGCATCTTGGGCAGACAGCAGCAGCATAGGTACTCCTCGATGCACGAGAAGTTCGTGAACCGCCCGTAGATCTGCCGGGCCTCGAAGGCGCTCTTGGTGTGCTTGAACATTACGTAGTAGTGCAAGGTCTCGAACTACTGGCCGTTCAGAGAGTATGTCCTGATCAGTTCCTTGGCGTCTCCGATCTCCGCCTGCATGTCCCCGCGCAGCTAGTCCATCTCGTGCTCGATGGCCTGCAGCCGGGCCGGGTTGTCAGTATTGTACTCGGCCAGCTTTATGCACCGCTTGACCGCCAGAGACTTGTCAGCTACGTCCTCGAACTTGCGGATCACGTCTGCCGAGGTCTTGCAGGGCTTGACTTCGACCAGCTCGCCTAGCCGGCTGAAGTGGCGCCAGACCTCCGCGTCCTTGACCCCTGTGGGAGGCAGTCCCCGCACCTCCACCGTGAAGCGACTGGGGGTGGGGTACTTTTTCTTGTACTCGAACTTGGTGGTGTTGAAAAAGTATACCCAGAGCGCATAGAACACCACGAAAATGATTACGCAGACTGCATCCGGGATGGCCACCAGGAAATACTGCGTGCGGGCTTTGTCGATGAAAGCCTGTTCCCGCCGCTGATTCTCGGCCTGGTTCTCAGCAGTCGAATTGTCAGCCAGTAGCACCAGGCGGTCCTGGTTGCCCAGCGAGGCCAGCATGAGGGTGCTGCGGTAGTCCCCGTAGATGTCTAGCCCATTACCCTGAACGTTTGAGTAAATGACCACTCCGTACACTGCAGAGAGCACCAGGAAGAGAAAGATGAGGCGGCGCATCAACTCGAAGAACATGTACAGACCCAGCCCGTACTTCTTCAGCAGTTTGATGTCCACGCACAGCGGCAGGTCCTCCCCGTCCTCGTCCGTGACGCCGTTTTCACGGCGGTAGAGCAGGGCGTCCTACTCGTTGGGGCGCTTGAAGTTGACCCGGTCGTACTCGGTGAAGCGGAGAAAGCGGTTCAGCTCGTTGCTGTCCTTCTCGACCTCGGGGAAGACCTTGTTCTTGAGGCTGGACACCGAGGCGTCGTTCATTATATAACTTCTGAAATTCCTTCGCCTGTACTCACAGAAAGTGAATCAGGTCGAGCACCTTGCTCCGCAGCTCATCGGGGTCCATCTGCCCCAGCAGCTGCATTATCGGCTGCTCCCCCAGCGACGCCACCCGCTGCGTCAGGTAGCCCTCCACAAACCGGTCCAGCTCCAGGCTCTGCGCCAGCAGGTACAGCCCTACCAGGTCACTCCCTGTTGCCAGCCTGCCTTTGATGAAGTCTCGGACTGCCTCGGCCCACTCCTGTGCCGCCAGACCACGTCCGTTCGGGAACTGCTCCTTGAAGCAGGCCTCAATCTTGCCCAGTTCCGTCCGCAGCAAGGACATGGTTTCGGCCCCTAGTTTGGGCCTGTCGACAAGGGCGATGCGGTAGGACAGGATTGCCTTGTATGCCAGAGCGGCCGCCAGCCGCTAGAAGGCCTGGTCCTCGGCGACCATCCCGGCCAGCCGCACGCAGAGCAGCGCCTTGAGCCGAGGGAGCACTATTCCCGATGCCTCTTCAGGGCGACTGTCCAAAAGGTTTTTGCTGCGGGAACGGGACTTGGGTTCATACTATGACTTGTTGTGTTCCCGCAGACGCTAGTTTACTTGCCGGCCGGTAAAGTACTGCGCAGGCAGGTCCGAGGTGCTGAAGTGCGCAGGGTCTCTGCCTTTCACTGAATCACTCAGAACCGACTTCGGGGATTTAAGACCGCTCATGGAGCTAGTCCGGTCCTTTTCGGCAGGGCTGCGGGGCACACTTGGCACCCTGCCCTCCAGCCCCAGCAGCTCTGCGTGGACGGTGGCGATGTCCGGCCGCTTGGCGGGGTGCGTCTCAGTCATTTGTTGGAGCAATTTGCGAAGCGAATCTCGTAGGGGTAGATGCTCTCCCACGGTCCGCAGCAAGGCACCTAGTGAATAGACGTCGGAGGCGCGAGTGGGCACGTCGCAATTGCGCAGCTCAGGGCTGGCAAAGGTGGTGTTGATGCGGTACAGTTCTTTGACGGGCGTGCTGTCGGATGTGAAGCGGCAGCTCACGAAGTTGGACAGCTTGAAAAGGTGCCCTGCGAGTAAGACTGACGCGGGCTGGACCTAGCAGTGGACGATGCTCTTCTCGTGGAGGTAGCGGATGGCAGAGGCCATGTGGACGGCCAGTCTGCCGAACTCCTCGCCAGAGAGGGGCGAAGCCTCAGTGCGGCGCTGGAGAGTGCCCTCCGAACAGTACTAATAGACGAGGTAGATGTTGTTGTTGGTCTTGAGCATTTTGTGGAACTTGACGATGTGCTCGTGGTCCAGCTTCTTGAGGTTCTGGACTTCGTTGATGATGAGGTCCTGCATGGCCTGGCTGGCGATGAAGTCCTTGTAGCGGAACGTCTTGATGGCGAACTCCTTGTCGGTCTGCAGGTGGGTGGCGCGGTAGGTCTCGCAGTGCGCGCCCGAGTATATTACGTGCTGCAGCACGTACTGCTCCACTATCTTTGCCATTATTAAACTGTTAGCATTTGAATGTCTTTTCTAATCCTGCAGGTGCTGCCTCCCCTGCTCGCCACTCCCAACGTCCTGACTCTGATCTCCCTCTCCGACCCCGCCGTGGGGGCCACTTCCCAGCTGCATTTCTCGATGGACTGCAGGACCGAGGACGACGACTTCAAATACATCAGCAACCTCACCCTTATCCCCAAAGGCTCGGTCATCAGAGTCTCCTTCCCGAGCAATTACTCAGTCCCGTTAAGCCCATCCTTTATTCCCGAATCCCTGCAGACCGTAAACCGAACTGCCAGCGAGCTGGTGATCGGAGGCCGGTTCCCAGCAGACAGCACTCCCCAGTTCGTGAACTTCTCAGTCGGCATGTTCACCAACCCCCAACGCCCCCAGGAGGAGATCAAAGGGTTCTCGATACTCATTCTGAAGGATAATAACCCTGTCCTCTCGTCTAATTCGCCCAAAGGGCTCAGCCTCTAATCCTCGACGTTTGATCAACTAGAACTCACTTTTTCACCAGGCACCATCGGCCTTAGGTCCGCCATGACCCTTGTCATGCAGCCCGCTATCCCCCGCCCCGCGGCCCTGACTCTCACTTTACCGGGCCAAAGATGGCCCCTACAGCCTGACTCCCAGGCCATCCTACCCAGCTAGGCCTGCCAGCTTGAGACGAGCGGGCTAGCCTGCTAAATTGTCTCTGAATAACCGCTAGTCCTGCGAGTTACAGGTCTAGGAACAGACACGCCCTACACTCTAAAGTTTCTGAACTTGCTTACTCCGCCCACAGTCGGTAACCCTGACGACCAGGTCCAAGTCAAGACTTACCACGAAGAGGGCTACGTGCAGTGCGAAGGCAGTGTCATACCCGCCGGGCTGGTGGCTGTCGAATTCGCAATCAATTTCACTGCTGACGCTGCAGTGAACTCCGTGCTGCCAGTGCTGCGTCTGGACTACCAACTGAACAATCAGTTCCAGCTGAGTGATGAAATGCAGATCGGCTTTGATGCTACGCTCGGGATTGGCTAGAACATCCTCATCACGAACCTTTTCAAGGACTTTAGTGTGGTGCTGGATGGGCAAACACTCAAACTAAGCGGATTCTAAGCCTTCACCTCTGCCGATCTGAAGCCACCTGTCACTTTCAAACTCAGGGTTTTCAATGTCCAAATGCCTCCGTCCACCAAGCCTGTCTCAATCACGATCAGCCATCTTAGGGCGGGCCTGCTCTATGCTCAGTCTTCAGTTGAGATACAGGCCTCGCCTGCTTCCTTTTTGACTGAGCCCGCTCTCTAGATCAGTCCTACGCAAGTTTACGCTAACTCCACAGTCTCAATCACGGTCGTCCCCTCCGGAAAGCTCACCGTCTCTGGAGGATTCAAAATAACCTTTCCGCCGGAGTTCACACTGAGCAGCCCTAGCCCTGCCTGCCGGGTTTCATCTTCGATCGAGTTCAATACGCCCAGCTGCAAACTTGACGGTCAGACAGTTGTTTTCTAGACGTTTCTAAGCCAGGAGTGGCAGCCTGGACTGTAGCGGAAAATAACGCTAATCGTCGAGAACGTTATAAACCCGTCATCAACCCAGCCGACAGGCCCTTTCGTGGTTGAGTCTTTTTACGACAGTCTAACTGCCCTGGTGAGCTATTCGAACTCCGTGAGGTTCACTGCCCAGCCGGGCGCCATCACCAGCCCCTCCCTGACTCTGGATCCCGACGCCACTCTGTCCTACAGCTCCCACTCCTACAACCTCACTCTGCCGGATCTCATCCCTGCATCCGGCCATCTCTCAATCACTTACCCAGCCCAATTCGCCATAACCTTGAATGCAGACATACCTGAGTGCTACTTTAACGATTAGCAGGCCCTTTGTAGTCTCAACGGTGTGACCAGGGTCCTGAAGATCACGAATAATGCGAGTGGGGCCATTCAGGCCGGGCAGCTCCGTGTTCGGGTGGTCACACAAGCTATCCGGAACCCCTACAGTACCGGCATCACGGAGTCATTTGCAATCTCGACCTCGAATTCAGCATAGTACTAGATCGACTCCCTGCAGACTTCATTCACTGTCAGCACGGGCTCGCCTTGCAGCACTTGCGCTCAGGCCTTCATCAGCCCTGCTCTCCGACACAATTCAGGGCCTTTCTCGCTGGCTCTGAGTTTTAAATTCGACTTTTAAGTATAGAACGGCACCGCCATAGAATTTGAAGTACCTGATGCAATTGGGGTAGAAGGAGTGATCAGCTGCTTGTCGGGAAAAGTGAACTGTGGAGCAGCTCTTACTGGCAGACAGGCATCCATCTCGATCACGCTACGGGCAGGAGCCACCATTCCGAATGCGTTTGATCTTACGCTCAATGGCTTTATTGCTCCTCCCACCTCCCAACCGACTGCTCCTTTTCTTTTCAAAGGGACTATCAACACATCACAGGTTTTCACAAGCGCAGGAGGCATTCTAGAGAACCTGGGACCTTCTTCCCTACAAGTCGCGAGGTCTAGTCCTAGCAGCAATTTGCTGGGAGGATCCTCTTCATTTTCATTCAAAGTATCGTCGGTGCACCCCTTTTCGACTCTGGTGCTGGCCATTCCCCCCCAATACACGATGGCCGGCACGACAATATCCCCGACACCCTCTGGACTCGGCGACAGGCTGGTCGAGTTCAGCTTCGACTCTCCCACTACCGAAGTAAACATCAGTCTGGAAGACATAACTAACCCCACCATAAGCAGTTCGTCATAATTCGTGTTCAGAAGCTATGACGCAGGCTAATGGACTGTCGGCAGCTTCGCAGGCCTTCACTTTGAGGCGGACTGCCTCTGGCCCTGCAAGACCTGCGAGGTCGGACAGCCCGCCAACTGCCTGTCGTGCTACAGTGACCCCGTCTTGGTTGAAGGCCGCACCTAGCTTTAAAACGCGACGAAGTCATGTGTAAGCCTTTGCGATGCAGGCCACTATTTCTCTGCGGAAAGCGGCTGCCAGCTCTGCCCCTAGCCTTGCGCTGAGTGCCTCGCCTAGATCTGCCTGGCCTGCAAGTCCCCCGCTGCTTTGGATGCCGGACAGTGCGTGGACTAGTGTCCAGCTGGTTATAAGTTTGTGGATCTAGCTGGAAAGACGACTTGCTCTCCTTGTTCTGGGGGGTGCGAAACGTGCCAGTCCGCCTTCAGATGTGACTCGTGCGTAGCGGGCCGGTACCTGGACTCCAGCCAGCAATGCGTCTTCAAGTGTGCATCAGACACGTTTCCGAATTAGGGCAAGTGCCAGCAGTGCCCAATGGGGTGCCTGACCTGCCTGTCAGCGGCAAGCTGCTCTGCCTGCCTACCTGGCTTCAGATAGCAAACAGGCACTTGCGTTCAAGAGTGTGCGGCGGGACAAGCCCTGGCCTCAAACCTTTGCGTAACCTGCCCTGAGGATTGCGCAGAATGCCTGGGGACAATACTAGCCTGCGCCAGGTGTAACCAAGGACTCTTGCTGCAAGGACAATGCCTGGCAAGTTGTCCTGCTGGCTACCACAAAAGTCAATCCTCTTGCCAGCCCTGCAGGACTCCCTGCGCCACCTGCCAGTCAGCCACCCTGTGTCTGAGTTGTCGCCTCGGACTGGCCCTCTTGCACGGAACCTGTCTGGGACCCTGTCCTCTCCATTTCATGCAGTCAGGGGGCGGGTGCTCGGCCTGCCACCAATCCTGCCACACCTGCCAGGGCAGCGAGACCAGCTGCACCAGCTGCAGTGGCAGCCTATATTTCAACTAGCGAACGATGCAGTGCCTAGTCAACTGTGGAGATGGGCTGATCGCATTCAGAAACAAGTGCAGCCCGTGCTCTTCGGCTTGCCTCACTTGCGGAGCACGGCCGGACTTCTGCGCCAGCTGTGCCGCCGGGCTGTTGCTTTCTATTAACATCTGTGTGGCTGAGTGCCCAACCAACCTGTACATCTCGGTAGGCAGTGACCAATGCGTCGCCTGCAATCAAGACTTCTGCAAGTAGTGTGTGTAGCGGGAAAACCACTGCACTTCCTGCCACACTGAGAAACCACTCCTGCAGGATTTTGCATGCGTGCAGACCTGCTCGGCGGCTGGCTTTTTCCAACTGGACGACAAGCAATGCGCCCCTTGCTCTGACGTGAAGCCCCGCTGCTTTCGTTGTTCAAGTACGGCCTGCAGTAGCTGTGAAGGTGGTGCTTTCTTGTTCAGCGGAGAATGCATTGACGTCTGCCCAGAAAGTTTACCAGTCCACGGGGACGGGGTCTGCGAGGCCTGTCCCCAGGCCTGCCTGACTTGCACCAGCACCGGGGACTGCACGAGCTGTAGATCAGCGAGCTTGAACCTCTATCGGGGCTAGTGCCTGGCATAGTGCCCTGTCCCCACGATCCCGCACGCCGGAGCCTGTGCCTCCTGCTTGACCGGTTGTCTGGAGTGTGTGGGACTGCCTACCAATTGCACGGCCTGTGCATAGAGCTTGGTGCTACAGACCAGCAACTGCCAGCAAAGCTGCAGTGGGGGGCTGGTCAAGTCGATCGATGGCAAATTTTGCACAGTCTGCAGCGACGCGTGCCTGGACTGCCGGGTCCGCGCTGACCTCTGCATTAGCTGCGTCGAGGGGCAATTTTTAGAGGCTAGCAAGTGCGTCGAAAGGTGCTCTACTGGAGTAGCGATTGCAGGCAAGTGCGTGTCTTGCTCGACTGGATGCTCGATTTGCTCTTAGTCTCTGCAGTGCATGAGCTGTCAGTCGCCTTTCCTGCTGGCTGACGGGGCGTGCTTCTCTTCTTGCCCCGCGTCGACTCCTGTTCGGGTCGGTAACACCTGCGAGTCTTGCGCCGAGCCCTGCTCTTCGTGCAACTCCTCGAACTACTGCTTCGCCTGCGCGAGCCCGCTGCTGTCCTTGCGAGGCCGGTGCGTATAGACCTGCCCCGAGGGATATCTGATAAGCGCTAACGGAGTAGCCTGTGAGTCGAACATCGCCCAAGAGAATTCAGGAGGCAGCACCTTGCTGCCCTGCTCTCTGGCGGCCGGTGTACTGTCCGTGCTGCTGCTGGTGTCTAAGTTTAACCACCCGACTACCCAGCTAGTCACTAGCCTGAGCAGCGCTATCAGCCTTCCCGAAACCGCCTCCTGGTATGTCTTCTGTGTGACGCTGGTTAGTCAAAACAGCAACTACCTGTACGCAGGGGTGGTGGCAATTGCGCTCCTGCTGGCCAGCAACCTCCTCTTCATCGGCCTCTACTGCTGCTATCTGGCCGGGGACAGCTACCTAGAGGAGCACAACCGCAGGAAGCTGAACAAGGCCGTCGAAAAAGCAGCGATCGTCCTGGCCGTGGGAGGCAGCTTCAAGCTTTATGAGGTGGTGTTCGGCCGGGTCTTCGGGATCAGATGCCTCTCTGCCCAGCTTGAGGAGGTGCGCAAGTTACACCCATTCGCATATCTCAGGGTGGCCTCCCTGGTCGCAAGCAGCCTCCCGATGGTGATCGCCTCTGGTGCATTCCTGAGCAGCATCCCCACCTCGCCGGCCTCTGCGGAACTGATGCAGGCCATCGACGTGCTGGTAATTACGCTGTTCAGCAGCGTGCTGACTGTGGGGAGCATCTTCAAGCCGGCGGACTTCTTTCTGGATGAGGACAACGGACTGGTCAGGGAGATAACTGAAGAACAGCTTGATGGCATGCTTCTGGGGGAAATCAGAGTCGAAGCGGCAAGGCTTGAGGCCAAGCCCGATCATGTGACCGCTAGCAAGTATAGGTAGTCTGAACCCGGCTTCATCCCCCATGCAGAGGTCATCCGCACTTCAGATGACGACTGCTGCACCCAAAAGCGTCATCCAGGGCAAAGTCCCATCCGCAACCTGAGTCCTATGAAGAACGCCAGCAAGCGATCCTCAGTAATCGAGCCTGGGCCTAGCCGTTCTCCTGCGAAAAAAGTGAAAGGTCTGCTAAGAGTGTTGAGCGAAAGTATACTACCGAGAATGTTCATGACCCGTTCAGATCTTCAGATGAGGCTCGCGCAGGAACGAAAGAGGTAAAGGCCAAGAGGCGGCGGAGGAAAGCCAAGCCCCAAGTCACCAAACCCACATAAACCTCCTCAAGCTTCATGTACGTCCACCCCAACCCCGCCCGCAATTCAAAGATATACCCTCGGGACGAGCCAGAGCCCAACGACCTGATATTCCCGGTGAACAATTAAAACGAGGGGAGTCACTCGCAGGAGGAGTAGCATATGGACAGGACCATGAGGATCTTCTACTGCGAGGACCAGAGTCTTTAGAGCGATTAGGCACGGAAAGTGCCCTTGCAGGCCGAGTCCAGGCCGGTCTAGACTGTCCCCTCGAGGCCGAGCAGGCTGTAGGCGAGAGAGCGGCTGCCCAGGCTCAGCAGCCAGCCAGTGGTCTACCGCCGCAAGGTCAATATTGCGCAGGTAACTCAAGGACTGTCCGAGGATGAAGAGGCAGCGAACGATTGGAACGAGCTAAGCGAAATCCACTTCAACGCGGAGCAAGAATAACTAGACGAGGTCATCCTGCCAGCCCGACCCTCCCGGCACTCGAGAGGGTTCGAGCGGTACCAGACTACGAGAGGGTTCGAGGTGGCCCTCGAGCGGCCTCCGCTAGAGTAGGTGCGGGAGGAGCAGCCGCACCCCTACATGATACCGCTGAAGCACCTCTAATAGATCTACCTGCAGCGGCTGGTACCGGTCAAATCGAAGAAGACCGTGGTGAAGGCCAGCCGCAAGAACCTGCGACGAGAGTGATCTGCGAGTATTCATTGTAGGGAGTGCATGAAGGGCAGGCGGCTGACCTTCTGCCGGATCAGTCTCAGGTGGATGGGCTAGAGCCGCACTGCCCGTCCGTGCATCAAGCCCCCGAGGTTCGCCTTCTGCGCGAATTCCTTCTCTCCCTTTTCCTCGAGCTTAAGGAGGTTGAACAGAGTCATCAGATAGTCGAGCAGTATCAGAGGGGCCTGCTCCTCTTCGGGAATCTGGTCCGCCTGCCATTTCACTGGGCCGGCCAGCCGCACGATCTTCTCCTTGAGCTGCTGTATAAAGTCGTCTTCAGGCCGGACGTGCAGTCCCGCCGCCCTGCCCTCGATCTCGGCAGTCATCAAGGTTTATAATCGATGGTCGAGGAGTTGCTCTTTGGCACCCACAGTCCTGACCATTTCGATGAAGCGAAGCATGCTGGATTTGGCGGCGGCCTCATGCTTGGCACTTGACCCTGCAGAAAGTTATTCCAAAAGAGTTTACAGCACGATTCGACTGTCAGGAGGTACTGTCAGGCAGCGCTCGATTAGCTCTCTGGTGCGGCCAGAAATCCAATGGAAAAAGTTCAAACTTGGTTTCTGAATTTCTCGAGTTAAATCCTCTTCTGAGCTGGAGTGCCAGGGCACCTTGCCGTGCAAGATTTCGTAGAGAATCACTCCGAGAGCCCAGATGTCGCTGGCCTGGGAATAGAAATTCCGGAGGGCGACCTCAGGGCTAATGTAGAAAGGAGTGCCCACATTGACCTGCTACTCCTGGCCCTCCCGGCAGCTGAAACCGAAGTCCGCCAACTTCGGGGTGGAACTCTTCATGAAGATGTTGGCTGGTTTCAGATCTCTATGGAGGTAGCCCCGGTCGGCCATGTGGGCGTAGCCGGCAAGTATGCCAGCAAAGATGACCCGGCCCTCCTGCTCCGGCAAACGGCCACCCCGCTTGCGCAGGTAGCTGCCGAGATCACAATCACACAGCTCAGTGACTATGCACACTTGCTCACTGAGAGTGATGATTTACAGGCAATGGAGGACGTTACCGTGGCTAAGTGCCTGCATCGCCTCCTTCTCGGTCTCGAGCATGCGCAACCGGAGGGCATCGAATTTGGCAACGTTGATGATTTTAATCGCGACCTATTGACCCGAGGAGGAGCGGCCGCGGTAGACCTCAGAGGAGAACCCCCTGCCCAGCAAGTCGCTCAGCCGGTAGCTGTACTGCCCCACCTCCTTGAAGGCAGGCCTCTGGTACCTCATAACAGTTATAAATTCAATTCGGTAACCCGTCGATAATTTTTAGTTAATCCGCAGCCTTATCAAATTATTTAACTTTACTTTTAATTCGGGGGTCTTGGTGGAAAGGGAGGACCTGGCTGCGGAGGGAGGGAGGTTGGCCAATACAATCAAGATTCTTCATTAGCCGAATTAAATGCCGCCAAACGCAAAAAGAAGGAGTGCTGGAGGGACGGCTTCGGGCGGGGGGCGAGACTCAAAACAGATATTTTTTCGAATAAGGCATCAGGTCAGAGTTAATTATCGTCTTCATCCTCGGTCGGGTAATAGAGCAGCTCGTAGTCGGGGATTCGGTGGCAGTGCGGGCGCAGTTCGGGGCGGATGTGGACTGTTGCATCGCTCACCAGGCTGTCCTCATTGCTGTCGTAAAATTCCTCGCTGTGGCTTTCAGACTCCGACATGCAATTAAAAATAATCGAGCGGGGTTTGAGTGGGTTTAATCAGTCCATCAATTAGTCAGGCCTGAGGGAAGCACCTCCTCAAACCGGAACTACTCGCACCCGGGGTCGAACCTCCCTACCCGCGACCCGCACCCCCGGCATTTCACCTCAAACCAAACACCCTTTCCGCCTTCCATGCACTTTTCAAAATCGATGACGCATTGCCTTGCGGAATCGGCGCGATAGGAGTTTCCGCCGGCTGGCTACCCTTTGTAGGTGAGCTGGGTGAAGCATTGACCGCAGCTCAGCGTCTGCCCCGGCTTGCCGCCAGTCAGTCCGTCCATGAACTCCTAGTCTGAGTCTTCCTGGAAGGGATCATAAAAATCATCCTCGGGAGGGTCAAGGGGAGGCAGCTCAGCCTTGTTCCTGGCCAGGGAGCAGATGATCTTTCTGGTGACCCGGCAATCCCCCTGCTCCTCTAGGCTTGTGAGTTGCATCAATAAAAACCGAGCATCCCTTTTTTACTCATAGGTCTTCAGTAAGCCAGCCCTGGATCAGTGGCTCTTCTCTGCACCTGGGAGGAGGCTGCTTCTGGCGCTTGCCAGGCTTTGGGCCAGGCTTCTTGGCTGCATCGGGCTTGAAGAGACTCAGCCTTTTGAAGGCGGTAGGCCTGGCGCGAGGAGGGCTTGGCTCGGTCGAAGGGGGCTTGTAAAAGGTGCTTCGGCGCTGGACGAGGGATTCGATGTGCTGCCTGCGCTAGTAGTAGTTGTAGTAACGGGGACGGCCGATACTGGAGCCGAGTTGAAAACAGTCTTTGCGCTATCGGAACCGCGTGCTGAGGAGGCTTGGGCGGGGCGTGCGGAGGTGGACGAACTGCTCGACCGAGAAGTAGGAGGTGCTGAGACGGACTGACACTTTTTACATGATTAGGGATCATTTCTTGCGCCGGTTCTGGAGCCGCTCGACTTTGGACTCGCCCTCGTGGAAGCGCACGCGGTAGAGCACGCGGGCGTTCTGGTACATGCCTTCCTTCAGCGAGATCAGCAGGAACTGGCTCTGCGGGAAGTGGTTCCGGATCATGTGCCCGATGTTTTCGGTGTGGGACAGGTCCAGTGCAGAGTCGATTTCATCTAGGATGTAGAAGGGCGCAGGCTTGTATTGCAGCAGGGCTAGCATGTAGGACAGTGCCAGCAAGGACCGCTGTCCGCCCGACAACTCGCCCAGCACTTTCTTGATGCCGTTGAGCTCCACCTCCAGCTCGCAGCCCTTGGTGATGTCTTCGTCCAGCCTGCGCAGAGTGGCCTTGGCGCCGGGAAGCAGGTCCGAGAAGATCAGTCCAAGGCTGTGCCGCACCCGGGTGTAGCAGTTTTCGAGGGTCTCTTTGCGCTTGTCATCTAGCTCCTGCATGTTGCGGTAGAGGGTGTGTTTGTCCCCCTCCAGGATCTTGCGCTTCTCGATGAGGTCCTCGAACTGCTGCTCCAGCTTGTTCTCGCCAGCCTCGTAGTGGATGTTCACCTTCTTCTTGAGGATTTCTTGTTATCGCTCCAGCTCGGTCATCTGCTTCTTGACCGTCTAGTAGTTCATGCCCCAGATCGCCTCCTTCGCGGCCTCATCCAGCTGGCCGTACTCCTGCCCGAACTTTGCCAGCCCAGCCAGCTCCTCCTCCAGCCGGGTGACTTCGTTCCGCCCCTTTTCCAGACGATCTTGGGCTTCCTTCTCTTCTTTCTTCAGGTCTTCTGCCCTTCGCTCAGCCTACTCGACCCGTCGTTTCAGCTGCGCTTCGTTTTCTCGAAAGAGCTTCAGCTTTTGGTTGAACTCATGCATCTCATGTTCTTCGGCCTCCTTCTCGCGCTGCAGGTGGGTAAGCTCCTCCTCCTGCCGCGCCAGGGATTCGCGGTTGCCGCGGAGGTCAGCCTCAAGATCGGCCATGTACTTGCCTACCTTGGTGCAGTCAGCCTGCAGGTCCTCCTCCTCGCGCCGGAAAGTGTTGAGCTCGGTCTGTAGACGCACTCGCTTAGCTGTAAGCAGCTCAAGGATTTCCCCGGAGCGGGCCATTTCACCTCGCTACTACAAACTCTGCTCGAGAGCCTTAATTTGCTCTTGCGCGGACTTGAGGCCGACTTCTGCTTCTGACAGCTGCTTGCGGTTGGGGGCGGACTGTCCTAGCTTCGCCTTGAGACGGTCGCGCTTTCCCAGCCTTCCCTCAAGCTCCACCTGCAGTTTAGTGAATCGCTAGTTGGCCTCTCTCAATCCCTCATTGCGAGCAACAACAGTTTCCTTTTCAGTGCGAACCCTCTCCAACTGCTCGAGGGCAGTCTTCGCATCTTCGCAGAGTCCCAGCAGAAACTCGCCCGGATGCCGATAGCCGCCGGTCATCGTACCCGAGGGATCGATTATTTCTCCCTCAAGAGTCACACACTTGGCCCGAAGGGCAGGGTTCTGGTGGAATGCGATCTTCCTGGCGATGGCTTCGTTGCTGCAGACCAGCCACCTGCCGAAGATGGTCTGCATCGAGCGGGCGGCCTTGTCCGGGAAGGTTATCAGGTTGGCAGCCACTTCAGCCATGCCCTTGTGTTGCTCAGCGATGGCTTTGGCCTGCCGCACCAGATCCTCAGACAAAGAATTCGGTCGCATCTTCGACTCAGGGAGGATGCTGACCGCATAGCTGAAGGCTCTGCTTTCCAGCAGCAGCCCGGACACCTGCTCGTCCTCGACGACAATGTTGCCCAGCTTGCCCCCCGCGCCGATCTCGATGGCCCTCATGTGGCTGCGGTCCTTCACCGTGAGCAGCATCATCACCTTGCCGTAGACCTGCTTATGACTGAAGCTTGGCGAGGAAGGCGTCTTGTAGCTCAGCTTCAGTCGGAAGTTCTTGGCGTAGATGCCGTCGAGTAGGTGGTGCAGCCTGCGCTCTTCCTCTTCGAGAGGGCCGGTGGACACCAGAGGCTCGGGGCGTTGCGGTATGGCCTGCTCTTAGGCCTCGATCTCCTTCTCCAGTGCAGCCAGCACCTTCCGGCTTTCCTTCTTGTCCGTTTCGAACTGCTGCCTGATTTCGGTTTGCTTCTGAACCTCCTGGGCCAGATAATCCCGCTTCATCCGAAGGGTGCCCAGTTCCTGCTCGGTCTCGCGGACGGCCTTCCGCAGCTGCTTCTCGTGGGCCTCTGCATTGTGCCCCAGCGCCGCGATGCTCTCCTCTTCAGCAGCCGCCTTCTCGTACTGCTCCTTGGCGAACGCAGCCTTTATCTGGACAGCCTTGAGATCGTTGTCCATCTGGAAGACAGTCTCCTGGTTCTGTCCCAGGTCGGTCTCCAGCTTGCCAACCCGTACTCGCAGGTTCTTGACTGCCACCCTCCTCTCCTCGTAACGGAGGGAGGCACGGCCTTCTTTGACTTCTCGGACCTGTCCGCGCTCCTCCTGCAGGCGGTTCAGCTGTCCTGTGAGTGTCTCGAGCATGTAGGCGGCTTGTTGGAGGTCTCCACTTCGAGCCTCTTGCCGCTGTGCCCCGGCAGCGAGTTCCTGGCGGCGAGCCTGCAGCTTGCGCTCCTTGGCGCAAAACTCATAGAGACGAACATCTCGAGTCATGCGTTCAAGGGCGAGCTGGCCATTCTTCCAGACCATGTAGACCTCCTTCTCTTCACGAAGGCGGTCAAGGTGGGGGACGATGGTGGACTTGAGGACATCGTTGATGGCGCGGAGTTTCTCCTCCTTGCGGCGGATGAGCCCCTCGGACTCGGCCTTGGTCTTGTTGTAGAAGGATGTGCCGGCAGTCTCCTCGATCATGCCGAGCACCTCGAGGGGCTTCATCTTGCTGATGTGGGTGATTTGCCCCTGCTTGATCAGGAAGTGCGGGTTGTCGATGTTGAGCTGCATGCTCTGGAAGAGGTGCTTCACCTTGTTGAGCCGGGAGGTCACCCCGTTGATGAAGAACTTCTGCTTGTCTCGGGTCACTTGCCGGCTCACCACCAGCTCGCTGCACGACTCGTACTCTAGCGGCCGGTCCTTCGGATCGGGGGGCAGCACGAAGGTGATGGTCACGCTGGCCTGGGTGACGCCCGCGTGGCCCTCCTTGTAGATCAACTCGTGCACACCCGCCTTGAAGCGCAGCATCTCCTTGTTGCTCGAGCCCAACAAGAACTGTATCGCGTCCAGGATGTTGGACTTGCCGGAGCCGTTCTCCCCGGTGATGGCGTTGAACTGGGGGTCGAAGTCCTCCACCACCGTGCGGTTCTGGTAGGTCTTGAACCCCTCCAGGACGATCTCCCGGATGTGCATCCTTCCCGCCATCCAATATCGATTCAAACTCAGCTGATCACCTTCAGCCGGGCCTTCTTCTTCTTTACCAGGGGGGTTGGGGTTGGGGTTGGGGTTGGGGTTGGGGTTGGGGTTGGGGTTGGGGTTGGGGTTGGGGTTGGGGTTGGGGTTGGGGTTGGGGTTGGGGTTGGGTTGGG